>NW_026263013.1:300000-522075 GCF_947179515.1 Apodemus sylvaticus
AGTTTTCTCTCGAAAGGATATGTAAGAATACCACTTCATAAGGAAATACAGTTTTGCAGAGTAAAGACATATACGTACGCATTGGAAACTCTTTACGAGAAGAAATAACGCATAGTACAAAATTAGCTTGTATCTCCAAAACTACACGTTGTATCTCGAAAAGAATTGTTGTGGCGTGTACGTCTTAACATGTAGCATCTAAAGAGAACCAAAAGGAGAATTTTCTTTCGTCAAATTTTTCAGAAAATCACGTTCTAAGGAAATCCCGCATCGTGCGAAATTATCTTGTTTTTCCTAAACAACACGTTGTAAGTCGAAAAGCTTTCATGTTGCGTGTATGTCTAAGTGTGTAGCCTCAAAAGAGAAGGCACAGGACAGTTTTCTCTCGAAAGGATATGTAAGAATCCCACTTCTTAAGGAAATACAGTTTTGCAGCGTAAAGACATATACGTACGCATTGGAAACTCTTTACTAGAAGAAATAACGCATAGTACAAAATTAGCTTGTATCTCCAAAACTACACGTTGTATCTCGAAAAGAATTGTTGTGGCGTGTACGTCTTCACATGTAGCATCTAAAGAGAACCAAAAGGAGAATTTTCTTTCGTCAAAATTTTTCAGAAAATCACGTTTTAAGGAAATCCCGCATCGTGCGAAATTATCTTGTTTTTCCTAAACAACACGTTGTAAGTCGAAAAGCTTTCATGTTGCGTGTATGTCTAAGTGTGTAGCCTCAAAATAGAAGGCACAGGACAGTTTTCTCTCGAAAGGATATGTAAGAATACCACTTCATAAGGAAATACAGTTTTGCAGAGTAAAGACATATACGTACGCATTGGAAACTCTTTACGAGAAGAAATAACGCATAGTACAAAATTAGCTTGTATCTCCAAAACTACACGTTGTATCTCGAAAAGAATTGTTGTGGCGTGTACGTCTTAACATGTAGCATCTAAAGAGAACCAAAAGGAGAATTTTCTTTCGTCAAAATTTTTCAGAAAATCACGTTTTAAGGAAATCCCGCATCGTGCGAATTATCTTGTTTTTCCTAAACAACACGTTGTAAGTCGAAAAGCTTTCATGTTGCGTGTATGTCTAAGTGTGTAGCCTCAAAAGAGAAGGCACAGGACAGTTTTCTCTCGAAAGGATATGTAAGAATACCACTTCATAAGGAAATACAGTTTTGCAGAGTAAAGACATATACGTACGCATTGGAAACTCTTGACGAGAAGAAATAACGCATAGTACAAAATTAGCTTGTATCTCCAAAACTACACGTTGTATCTCGAAAAGAATTGTTGTGGCGTGTACGTCTTAACATGTAGCATCTAAAGAGAACCAAAAGGAGAATTTTCTTTCGTCAAAATTTTTCAGAAAATCACGTTTTAAGGAAATCCCGCATCGTGCGAAATTATCTTGTTTTTCCTAAACAACACGTTGTAAGTCGAAAAGCTTTCATGTTGCGTGTATGTCTAAGTGTGTAGCCTCAAAAGAGAAGGCACAGGACAGTTTTCTCTCGAAAGGATATGTAAGAATACCACTTCATAAGGAAATACAGTTTTGCAGAGTAAAGACATATACGTACGCATTGGAAACTCTTTACGAGAAGAAATAACGCATAGTACAAAATTAGCTTGTATCTCCAAAACTACACGTTGTATCTCGAAAAGAATTGTTGTGGCGTGTACGTCTTAACATGTAGCATCTAAAGAGAACCAAAAGGAGAATTTTCTTTCGTCAAAATTTTTCAGAAAATCACGTTTTAAGGAAATCCCGCATCGTGCGAAATTATCTTGTTTTTCCTAAACAACACGTTGTAAGTCGAAAAGCTTTCATGTTGCGTGTATGTCTAAGTTTGTAGCCTCAAAAGAGAAGGCACAGGACAGTTTTCTCTCGAAAGGATATGTAAGAATACCACTTCATAAGGAAATACAGTTTTGCAGAGTAAAGACATATACGTACGCATTGGAAACTCTTTACGAGAAGAAATAACGCATAGTACAAAATTAGCTTGTATCTCCAAAACTACACGTTGTATCTCGAAAAGAATTGTTGTGGCGTGTACGTCTTAACATGTAGGATCTAAAGAGAACCAAAAGGAGAATTTTCTTTCGTCAAAATTTTTGAGAAAATCACGTTTTAAGGAAATCCCGCATCATGCGAAATTATCTTGTTTTTCCTAAACAACACGTTGTAAGTCGAAAAGCTTTCATGTTGCGTGTATGTCTAAGTGTGTAGCCTCAAAAGAGAAGGCACAGGACAGTTTTCTCTCGAAAGGATATGTAAGAATACCACTTCATAAGGAAATACAGTTTTGCAGAGTAAAGACATATACGTACGCATTGGAAACTCTTTACGAGAAGAAATAACGCATAGTACAAAATTAGCTTGTATCTCCAAAACTACACGTTGTATCTCGAAAAGAATTGTTGTGGCGTGTACGTCTTAACATGTAGCATCTAAAGAGAACCAAAAGGAGAATTTTCTTTCGTCAAAATTTTTTAGAAAATCACGTTTTAAGGAAATCCCGCATCGTGCGAAATTATCTTGTTTTTCCTAAACAACACGTTGTAAGTCGAAAAGCTTTCATGTTGCGTGTATGTCTAAGTGTGTAGCCTCAAAAGAGAAGGCACAGGACAGTTTTCTATCGAAAGGATATGTAAGAAAACCACTTCATAAGGAAATACAGTTTTGCAGAGTAAAGACATATACGTACGCATTGGAAACTCTTTACGAGAAGAAATAACGCATAGTACAAAATTAGCTTGTATCTCCAAAACTACACGTTGTATCTCGAAAAGAATTGTTGTGGCGTGTACGTCTTAACATGTAGCATCTAAAGAGAACCAAAAGGAGAATTTTCTTTCGTCAAAATTTTTCAGAAAATCACGTTTTAAGGAAATCCCGCATCGTGCGAAATTATCTTGTTTTTCCTAAACAACACGTTGTAAGTCGAAAAGCTTTCATGTTGCCTTTATGTCTAAGTGTGTAGCCTCAAAAGAGAAGGCACAGGACAGTTTTCTCTCGAAAGGATATGTAAGAATACCACTTCATAAGGAAATACAGTTTTGCAGCGTAAAGACATATACGTACGCATTGGAAACTCTTTACGAGAAGAAATAACGCATAGTACAAAATTAGCTTGTATCTCCAAAACTACACGTTGTATCTCGAAAAGAATTCTTGTGGCGTGTACGTCTTAACATGTAGCATCTAAAGAGAACCAAAAGGAGAATTTTCTTTCGTCAAAATTTTTCAGAAAATCACGTTTTAAGGAAATCCCGCATCGTGCGAAATTATCTTGTTTTTCCTAAACAACACGTTGTAAGTCGAAAAGCTTTCATGTTGCGTGTATGTCTAAGTGTGTAGCCTCAAAAGAGAAGGCACAGGACAGTTTTCTCTCGAAAGGATATGTAAGAATACCACTTCATAAGGAAATACAGTTTTGCAGAGTAAAGACATATACGTACGCATTGGAAACTCTTTACGAGAAGAAATAACGCATAGTACAAAATTAGCTTGTATCTCCAAAACTACACGTTGTATCTCGAAAAGAATTCTTGTGGCGTGTACGTCTTAACATGTAGCATCTAAAGAGAACCAAAAGGAGAATTTTCTTTCGTCAAAATTTTTCAGAAAATCACGTTTTAAGGAAATCCCGCATCGTGCGAAATTATCTTGTTTTTCCTAAACAACACGTTGTAAGTCGAAAAGCTTTCATGTTGCGTGTATGTCTAAGTGTGTAGCCTCAAAAGAGAAGGCACAGGACAGTTTTCTCTCGAAAGGATATGTAAGAATACCACTTCATAAGGAAATACAGTTTTGCAGAATAAAGACATATACGTACGCATTGGAAACTCTTTACGAGAAGAAATAACGCATAGTACAAAATTAGCTTGTATCTCCAAAACTACACGTTGTATCTCGAAAAGAATTGTTGTGGCGTGTACGTCTTAACATGTAGGATCTAAAGAGAACCAAAAGGAGAATTTTCTTTCGTCAAAATTTTTCAGAAAATCACGTTTTAAGGAAATCCCGCATCGTGCGAAATTATCTTGTTTTTCCTAAACAACACGTTGTAAGTCGAAAAGCTTTCATGTTGCGTGTATGTCTAAGTGTGTAGCCTCAAAAGAGAAGGCACAGGACAGTTTTCTCTCGAAAGGATATGTAAGAATACCACTTCATAAGGAAATACAGTTTTGCAGAGTAAAGACATATACGTACGCATTGGAAACTCTTTACGAGAAGAAATAACGCATAGTACAAAATTAGCTTGTATCTCCAAAACTACACGTTGTATCTCGAAAAGAATTGTTGTGGCGTGTACGTCTTAACATGTAGCATCTAAAGAGAACCAAAAGGAGAATTTTCTTTCGTCAAAATTTTTTAGAAAATCACGTTTTAAGGAAATCCCGCATCGTGCGAAATTATCTTGTTTTTCCTAAACAACACGTTGTAAGTCGAAAAGCTTTCATGTTGCGTGTATGTCTAAGTGTGTAGCCTCAAAAGAGAAGGCACAGGACAGTTTTCTCTCGAAAGGATATGTAAGAAAACCACTTCATAAGGAAATACAGTTTTGCAGAGTAAAGACATATACGTACGCATTGGAAACTCTTTACGAGAAGAAATAACGCATAGTAAAAAATTAGCTTGTATCTCCAAAACTACACGTTGTATCTCGAAAAGAATTGTTGTGGCGTGTACGTCTTAACATGTAGCATCTAAAGAGAACCAAAAGGAGAATTTTCTTTCGTCAAAATTTTTCAGAAAATCACGTTTTAAGGAAATCCCGCATCGTGCGAAATTATCTTGTTTTTCCTAAACAACACGTTGTAAGTCGAAAAGCTTTCATGTTGCCTGTATGTCTAAGTGTGTAGCCTCAAAAGAGAAGGCACAGGACAGTTTTCTCTCGAAAGGATATGTAAGAATACCACTTCATAAGGAAATACAGTTTTGCAGCGTAAAGACATATACGTACGCATTGGAAACTCTTTACGAGAAGAAATAACGCATAGTACAAAATTAGCTTGTATCTCCAAAACTACACGTTGTATCTCGAAAAGAATTCTTGTGGCGTGTACGTCTTAACATGTAGCATCTAAAGAGAACCAAAAGGAGAATTTTCTTTCGTCAAAATTTTTCAGAAAATCACGTTTTAAGGAAATCCCGCATCGTGCGAAATTCTCTTGTTTTTCCTAATCAACACGTTGTAAGTCGAAAAGCTTTCATGTTGCGTGTATGTCTAAGTGTGTAGCCTCAAAAGAGAAGGCACAGGACAGTTTTCTCTCGAAAGGATATGTAAGAATACCACTTCATAAGGAAATACAGTTTTGCAGAGTAAAGACATATACATACGCATTGGAAACTCTTGACGAGAAGAAATAACGCATAGTACAAAATTAGCTTGTATCTCCAAAACTACACGTTGTATCTCGAAAAGAATTGTTGTGGCGTGTACGTCTTAACATGTAGCATCTAAAGAGAACCAAAAGGAGAATTTTCTTTCGTCAAAATTTTTCAGAAAATCACGTTTTAAGGAAATCCCGCATCGTGCGAAATTATCTTGTTTTTCCTAAACAACACGTTGTAAGTCGAAAAGCTTTCATGTTGCGTGTATGTCTAAGTGTGTAGCCTCAAAAGAGAAGGCACAGGACAGTTTTCTCTCGAAAGGATATGTAAGAATACCACTTCATAAGGAAATACAGTTTTGCAGAGTAAAGACATATACGTACGCATTGGAAACTCTTTACGAGAAGAAATAACGCATAGTACAAAATTAGCTTGTATCTCCAAAACTACACGTTGTATCTCGAAAAGAATTGTTGTGGCGTGTATGTCTTAACATGTAGCATCTAAAGAGAACCAAAAGGAGAATTTTCTTTCGTCAAAATTTTTCAGAAAATCACGTTTTAAGGAAATCCTGCATCGTGCGAAATTATCTTGTTTTTCCTAAACAACACGTTGTAAGTCGAAAAGCTTTCATGTTGCGTGTATGTCTAAGTGTGTAGCCTCAAAAGAGAAGGCACAGGACAGTTTTCTCTCGAAAGGATATGTAAGAATACCACTTCATAAGGAAATACAGTTTTGCAGAGTGAAGACATATACGTACGCATTGGAAACTCTTTACGAGAAGAAATAACGCATAGTACAAAATTAGCTTGTATCTCCAAAACTACACGTTGTATCTCGAAAAGAATTGTTGTGGCGTGTACGTCTTAACATGTAGCATCTAAAGAGAACCAAAAGGAGAATTTTCTTTCGTCAAAATTTTTCAGAAAATCACGTTTTAAGGAAATCCCGCATCGTGCGAAATTATCTTGTTTTTCCTAAACAACACGTTGTAAGTCGAAAAGCTTTCATGTTGCGTGTATGTCTAAGTGTGTAGCCTCAAAAGAGAAGGCACAGGACAGTTTTCTCTCGAAAGGATATGTAAGAATACCACTTCATAAGGAAATACAGTTTTGCAGAATAAAGACATATACGTACGCATTGGAAACTCTTTACGAGAAGAAATAACGCATAGTACAAAATTAGCTTGTATCTCCAAAACTACACGTTGTATCTCGAAAAGAATTGTTGTGGCGTGTACGTCTTAACATGTAGGATCTAAAGAGAACCAAAAGGAGAATTTTCTTTCGTCAAAATTTTTCAGAAAATCACGTTTTAAGGAAATCCCGCATCGTGCGAAATTATCTTGTTTTTCCTAAACAACACGTTGTAAGTCGAAAAGCTTTCATGTTGCGTGTATGTCTAAGTGTGTAGCCTCAAAAGAGAAGGCACAGGACAGTTTTCTCTCGAAAGGATATGTAAGAATACCACTTCATAAGGAAATACAGTTTTGCAGCGTAAAGACATATACGTACGCATTGGAAACTCTTTACGAGAAGAAATAACGCATAGTACAAAATTAGCTTGTATCTCCAAAACTACACGTTGTATCTCGAAAAGAATTCTTGTGGCGTGTACGTCTTAACATGTAGCATCTAAAGAGAACCAAAAGGAGAATTTTCTTTAGTCAAAATTTTTCAGAAAATCACGTTTTAAGGAAATCCCGCATCGTGCGAAATTCTCTTGTTTTTCCTAATCAACACGTTGTAAGTCGAAAAGCTTTCATGTTGCGTGTATGTCTAAGTGTGTAGCCTCAAAAGAGAAGGCACAGGACAGTTTTCTCTCGAAAGGATATGTAAGAATACCACTTCATAAGGAAATACAGTTTTGCAGAGTAAAGACATATACGTACGCATTGGAAACTCTTGACGAGAAGAAATAACGCATAGTACAAAATTAGCTTGTATCTCCAAAACTACACGTTCTATCTCGAAAAGAATTGTTGTGGCGTGTACGTCTTAACATGTAGCATCTAAAGAGAACCAAAAGGAGAATTTTCTTTCGTCAAAATTTTTCAGAAAATCACGTTTTAAGGAAATCCCGCATCGTGCGAAATTATCTTGTTTTTCCTAAACAACACGTTGTAAGTCGAAAAGCTTTCATGTTGCGTGTATGTCTAAGTGTGTAGCCTCAAAAGAGAAGGCACAGGACAGTTTTCTCTCGAAAGGATATGTAAGAATACCACTTCATAAGGAAATACAGTTTTGCAGAGTAAAGACATATACGTACGCATTGGAAACTCTTTACGAGAAGAAATAACGCATAGTACAAAATTAGCTTGTATCTCCAAAACTACACGTTGTATCTCGAAAAGAATTGTTGTGGCGTGTACGTCTTAACATGTAGCATCTAAAGAGAACCAAAAGGAGAATTTTCTTTCGTCAAAATTTTTCAGAAAATCACGTTTTAAGGAAATCCCGCATCGTGCGAAATTATCTTGTTTTTCCTAAACAACACGTTGTAAGTCGAAAAGCTTTCATGTTGCGTGTATGTCTAAGTGTGTAGCCTCAAAAGAGAAGGCACAGGACAGTTTTCTCTCGAAAGGATATGTAAGAATCCCACTTCATAAGGAAATACAGTTTTGCAGCGTAAAGACATATACTTACGCATTGGAAACTCTTTACTAGAAGAAATAACGCATAGTACAAAATTAGCTTGTATCTCCAAAACTACACGTTGTATCTCGAAAAGAATTGTTGTGGCGTGTACGTCTTAACATGTAGCATCTAAAGAGAACCAAAAGGAGAATTTTCTTTCGTCAAAATTTTTCAGAAAATCACGTTTTAAGGAAATCCCGCATCGTGCGAAATTATCTTGTTTTTCCTAAACAACACGTTGTAAGTCGAAAAGCTTTCATGTTGCGTGTATGTCTAAGTGTGTAGCCTCAAAATAGAAGGCACAGGACAGTTTTCTCTCGAAAGGATATGTAAGAATACCACTTCATAAGGAAATACAGTTTTGCAGAGTAAAGACATATACGTACGCATTGGAAACTCTTTACGAGAAGAAATAACGCACAGTACAAAATTAGCTTGTATCTCCAAAACTACACGTTGTATCTCGAAAAGAATTGTTGTGGCGTGTACGTCTTAACATGTAGCATCTAAAGAGAACCAAAAGGAGAATTTTCTTTCGTCAAAATTTTTCAGAAAATCACGTTTTAAGGAAATCCCGCATCGTGCGAATTATCTTGTTTTTCCTAAACAACACGTTGTAAGTCGAAAAGCTTTCATGTTGCGTGTATGTCTAAGTGTGTAGCCTCAAAAGAGAAGGCACAGGACAGTTTTCTCTCGAAAGGATATGTAAGAAAACCACTTCATAAGGAAATACAGTTTTGCAGAGTAAAGACATATACGTACGCATTGGAAACTCTTTACTAGAAGAAATAACGCATAGTACAAAATTAGCTTGTATCTCCAAAACTACACGTTGTATCTCGAAAAGAATTGTTGTGGCGTGTACGTCTTAACATGTAGCATCTAAAGAGAACCAAAAGGAGAATTTTCTTTCGTCAAAATTTTTCAGAAAATCACGTTTTAAGGAAATCCCGCATCGTGCGAAATTATCTTGTTTTTCCTAAACAACACGTTCTAAGTCGAAAAGCTTTCATGTTGCCTGTATGTCTAAGTGTGTAGCCTCAAAAGAGAAGGCACAGGACAGTTTTCTCTCGAAAGGATATGTAAGAATACCACTTCATAAGGAAATACAGTTTTGCAGCGTAAAGACATATACGTACGCATTGGAAACTCTTTACGAGAAGAAATAACGCATAGTACAAAATTAGCTTGTATCTCCAAAACTACACGTTGTATCTCGAAAAGAATTCTTGTGGCGTGTACGTCTTAACATGTAGCATCTAAAGAGAACCAAAAGGAGAATTTTCTTTCGTCAAAATTTTTCAGAAAATCACGTTTTAAGGAAATCCCGCATCGTGCGAAATTCTCTTGTTTTTCCTAATCAACACGTTGTAAGTCGAAAAGCTTTCATGTTGCGTGTATGTCTAAGTGAGTAGCCTCAAAAGAGAAGGCACAGGACAGTTTTCTCTCGAAAGGATATGTAAGAATACCACTTCATAAGGAAATACAGTTTTGCAGAGTAAAGACATATACGTACGCATTGGAAACTCTTGACGAGAAGAAATAACGCATAGTACAAAATTAGCTTGTATCTCCAAAACTACACGTTGTATCTCGAAAAGAATTGTTGTGGCGTGTACGTCTAAACATGTAGCATCTAAAGAGAACCAAAAGGAGAATTTTCTTTCGTCAAAATTTTTCAGAAAATCACGTTTTAAGGAAATCCCGCATCGTGCGAAATTATCTTGTTTTTCCTAAACAACACGTTGTAAGTCGAAAAGCTTTCATGTTGCGTGTATGTCTAAGTGTGTAGCCTCAAAAGAGAAGGCACAGGACAGTTTTCTCTCGAAAGGATATGTAAGAATACCACTTCATAAGGAAATACAGTTTTGCAGAGTAAAGACATATACGTACGCATTGGAAACTCTTTACGAGAAGAAATAACGCATAGTACAAAATTAGCTTGTATCTCCAAAACTACACGTTGTATCTCGAAAAGAATTGTTGTGGCGTGTATGTCTTAACATGTAGCATCTAAAGAGAACCAAAAGGAGAATTTTCTTTCGTCAAAATTTTTCAGAAAATCACGTTTTAAGGAAATCCTGCATCGTGCGAAATTATCTTGTTTTTCCTAAACAACACGTTGTAAGTCGATAGCTTTCATGTTGCGTGTATGTCTAAGTGTGTAGCCTCAAAAGAGAAGGCACAGGACAGTTTTCTCTCCAAAGGATATGTAAGAATACCACTTCATAAGGAAATACAGTTTTGCAGAGTGAAGACATATACGTACGCATTGGAAACTCTTTACGAGAAGAAATAACGCATAGTACAAAATTAGCTTGTATCTCCAAAACTACACGTTGTATCTCGAAAAGAATTGTTGTGGCGTGTACGTCTTAACATGTAGCATCTAAAGAGAACCAAAAGGAGAATTTTCTTTCGTCAAAATTTTTCAGAAAATCACGTTTTAAGGAAATCCCGCATCGTGCGAAATTATCTTGTTTTTCCTAAACAACACGTTGTAAGTCGAAAAGCTTTCATGTTGCGTGTATGTCTAAGTGTGTAGCCTCAAAAGAGAAGGCACAGGACAGTTTTCTCTCGAAAGGATATGTAAGAATCCCACTTCATAAGGAAATACAGTTTTGCAGCGTAAAGACATATACGTACGCATTGGAAACTCTTTACTAGAAGAAATAACGCATAGTACAAAATTAGCTTGTATCTCCAAAACTACACGTTGTATCTCGAAAAGAATTGTTGTGGCGTGTACGTCTTAACATGTAGCATCTAAAGAGAACCAAAAGGAGAATTTTCTTTCGTCAAAATTTTTCAGAAAATCACGTTTTAAGGAAATCCCGCATCGTGCGAAATTATCTTGTTTTTCCTAAACAACACGTTGTAAGTCGAAAAGCTTTCATGTTGCGTGTATGTCTAAGTGTGTAGCCTCAAAATAGAAGGCACAGGACAGTTTTCTCTCGAAAGGATATGTAAGAATACCACTTCATAAGGAAATACAGTTTTGCAGAGTAAAGACATATACGTACGCATTGGAAACTCTTGACGAGAAGAAATAACGCACAGTACAAAATTAGCTTGTATCTCCAAAACTACACGTTGTATCTCGAAAAGAATTGTTGTGGCGTGTACGTCTTAACATGTAGCATCTAAAGAGAACCAAAAGGAGAATTTTCTTTCGTCAAAATTTTTCAGAAAATCACGTTTTAAGGAAATCCCGCATCGTGCGAATTATCTTGTTTTTCCTAAACAACACGTTGTAAGTCGAAAAGCTTTCATGTTGCGTGTATGTCTAAGTGTGTAGCCTCAAAAGAGAAGGCACAGGACAGTTTTCTCTCGAAAGGATATGTAAGAATACCACTTCATAAGGAAATACAGTTTTGCAGAGTAAAGACATATACGTACGCATTGGAAACTCTTTACGAGAAGAAATAACGCATAGTACAAAATTAGCTTGTATCTCCAAAACTACACGTTGTATCTCGAAAAGAATTCTTGTGGCGTGTACGTCTTAACATGTAGCATCTAAAGAGAACCAAAAGGAGAATTTTCTTTCGTCAAAATTTTTCAGAAAATCACGTTTTAAGGAAATCCTGCATCGTGCGAAATTATCTTGTTTTTCCTAAACAACACGTTGTAAGTCGATAGCTTTCATGTTGCGTGTATGTCTAAGTGTGTAGCCTCAAAAGAGAAGGCACAGGACAGTTTTCTCTCCAAAGGATATGTAAGAATACCACTTCATAAGGAAATACAGTTTTGCAGAGTGAAGACATATACGTACGCATTGGAAACTCTTTACGAGAAGAAATAACGCATAGTACAAAATTAGCTTGTATCTCCAAAACTACACGTTGTATCTCGAAAAGAATTGTTGTGGCGTGTACGTCTTAACATGTAGCATCTAAAGAGAACCAAAAGGAGAATTTTCTTTCGTCAAAATTTTTCAGAAAATCACGTTTTAAGGAAATCCCGCATCGTGCGAAATTATCTTGTTTTTCCTAAACAACACGTTGTAAGTCGAAAAGCTTTCATGTTGCGTGTATGTCTAAGTGTGTAGCCTCAAAAGAGAAGGCACAGGACAGTTTTATCTCGAAAGGATATGTAAGAATCCCACTTCATAAGGAAATACAGTTTTGCAGCGTAAAGACATATACGTACGCATTGGAAACTCTTTACTAGAAGAAATAACGCATAGTACAAAATTAGCTTGTATCTCCAAAACTACACGTTGTATCTCGAAAAGAATTGTTGTGGCGTGTACGTCTTAACATGTAGCATCTAAAGAGAACCAAAAGGAGAATTTTCTTTCGTCAAAATTTTTCAGAAAATCACGTTTTAAGGAAATCCCGCATCGTGCGAAATTATCTTGTTTTTCCTAAACAACACGTTGTAAGTCGAAAAGCTTTCATGTTGCGTGTATGTCTAAGTGTGTAGCCTCAAAATAGAAGGCACAGGACAGTTTTCTCTCGAAAGGATATGTAAGAATACCACTTCATAAGGAAATACAGTTTTGCAGAGTAAAGACATATACGTACGCATTGGAAACTCTTGACGAGAAGAAATAACGCACAGTACAAAATTAGCTTGTATCTCCAAAACTACACGTTGTATCTCGAAAAGAATTGTTGTGGCGTGTACGTCTTAACATGTAGCATCTAAAGAGAACCAAAAGGAGAATTTTCTTTCGTCAAAATTTTTCAGAAAATCACGTTTTAAGGAAATCCCGCATCGTGCGAATTATCTTGTTTTTCCTAAACAACACGTTGTAAGTCGAAAAGCTTTCATGTTGCGTGTATGTCTAAGTGTGTAGCCTCAAAAGAGAAGGCACAGGACAGTTTTCTCTCGAAAGGATATGTAAGAATACCACTTCATAAGGAAATACAGTTTTGCAGAGTAAAGACATATACGTACGCATTGGAAACTCTTTACGAGAAGAAATAACGCATAGTACAAAATTAGCTTGTATCTCCAAAACTACACGTTGTATCTCGAAAAGAATTCTTGTGGCGTGTACGTCTTAACATGTAGCATCTAAAGAGAACCAAAAGGAGAATTTTCTTTCGTCAAAATTTTTCAGAAAATCACGTTTTAAGGAAATCCCGCATCGTGCGAAATTATCTTGTTTTTCCTAAACAACACGTTGTAAGTCGAAAAGCTTTCATGTTGCGTGTATGTCTAACTGTGTAGCCTCAAAAGAGAAGGCACAGGACAGTTTTCTCTCGAAAGGATATGTAAGAATACCACTTCATAAGGAAATACAGTTTTGCAGAATAAAGACATATACGTACGCATTGGAAACTCTTTACGAGAAGAAATAACGCATAGTACAAAATTAGCTTGTATCTCCAAAACTACACGTTGTATCTCGAAAAGAATTGTTGTGGCGTGTACGTCTTAACATGTAGGATCTAAAGAGAACCAAAAGGAGAATTTTCTTTCGTCAAAATTTTTCAGAAAATCACGTTTTAAGGAAATCCCGCATCGTGCGAAATTATCTTGTTTTTCCTAAACAACACGTTGTAAGTCGAAAAGCTTTCATGTTGCGTGTATGTCTAAGTGTGTAGCCTCAAAAGAGAAGGCACAGGACAGTTTTCTCTCGAAAGGATATGTAAGAATACCACTTCATAAGGAAATACAGTTTCGCAGAGTAAAGACATATACGTACGCATTGGAAACTCTTTACGAGAAGAAATAACGCATAGTACAAAATTAGCTTGTATCTCCAAAACTACACGTTGTATCTCGAAAAGAATTGTTGTGGCGTGTACGTCTTAACATGTAGCATCTAAAGAGAACCAAAAGGAGAATTTTCTTTCGTCAAAATTTTTTAGAAAATCACGTTTTAAGGAAATCCCGCATCGTGCGAAATTATCTTGTTTTTCCTAAACAACACGTTGTAAGTCGAAAAGCTTTCATGTTGCGTGTATGTCTAAGTGTGTAGCCTCAAAAGAGAAGGCACAGGACAGTTTTCTCTCGAAAGGATATGTAAGAAAACCACTTCATAAGGAAATACAGTTTTGCAGAGTAAAGACATATACGTACGCATTGGAAACTCTTTACGAGAAGAAATAACGCATAGTACAAAATTAGCTTGTATCTCCAAAACTACACGTTGTATCTCGAAAAGAATTGTTGTGGCGTGTACGTCTTAACATGTAGCATCTAAAGAGAACCAAAAGGAGAATTTTCTTTCGTCAAAATTTTTCAGAAAATCACGTTTTAAGGAAATCCCGCATCGTGCGAAATTATCTTGTTTTTCCTAAACAACACGTTGTAAGTCGAAAAGCTTTCATGTTGCCTGTATGTCTAAGTGTGTAGCCTCAAAAGAGAAGGCACAGGACAGTTTTCTCTCGAAAGGATATGTAAGAATACCACTTCATAAGGAAATACAGTTTTGCAGCGTAAAGACATATACGTACGCATTGGAAACTCTTTACGAGAAGAAATAACGCATAGTACAAAATTAGCTTGTATCTCCAAAACTACACGTTGTATCTCGAAAAGAATTCTTGTGGCGTGTACGTCTTAACATGTAGCATCTAAAGAGAACCAAAAGGAGAATTTTCTTTCGTCAAAATTTTTCAGAAAATCACGTTTTAAGGAAATCCCGCATCGTGCGAAATTCTCTTGTTTTTCCTAATCAACACGTTGTAAGTCGAAAAGCTTTCATGTTGCGTGTATGTCTAAGTGTGTAGCCTCAAAAGAGAAGGCACAGGACAGTTTTCTCTCGAAAGGATATGTAAGAATACCACTTCATAAGGAAATACAGTTTTGCAGAGTAAAGACATATACGTACGCATTGGAAACTCTTGACGAGAAGAAATAACGCATAGTACAAAATTAGCTTGTATCTCCAAAACTACACGTTGTATCTCGAAAAGAATTGTTGTGGCGTGTACGTCTTAACATGTAGCATCTAAAGAGAACCAAAAGGAGAATTTTCTTTCGTCAAAATTTTTCAGAAAATCACGTTTTAAGGAAATCCCGCATCGTGCGAAATTATCTTGTTTTTCCTAAACAACACGTTGTAAGTCGAAAAGCTTTCATGTTGCGTGTATGTCTAAGTGTGTAGCCTCAAAAGAGAAGGCACAGGACAGTTTTCTCTCGAAAGGATATGTAAGAATACCACTTCATAAGGAAATACAGTTTTGCAGAGTAAAGACATATACGTACGCATTGGAAACTCTTTACGAGAAGAAATAACGCATAGTACAAAATTAGCTTGTATCTCCAAAACTACACGTTGTATCTCGAAAAGAATTGTTGTGGCGTTTATGTCTTAACATGTAGCATCTAAAGAGAACCAAAAGGAGAATTTTCTTTCGTCAAAATTTTTCAGAAAATCACGTTTTAAGGAAATCCTGCATCGTGCGAAATTATCTTGTTTTTCCTAAACAACACGTTGTAAGTCGATAGCTTTCATGTTGCGTGTATGTCTAAGTGTGTAGCCTCAAAAGAGAAGGCACAGGACAGTTTTCTCTCGAAAGGATATGTAAGAATACCACTTCATAAGGAAATACAGTTTTGCAGAGTGAAGACATATACGTACGCATTGGAAACTCTTTACGAGAAGAAATAACGCATAGTACAAAATTAGCTTGTATCTCCAAAACTACACGTTGTATCTCGAAAAGAATTGTTGTGGCGTGTACGTCTTAACATGTAGCATCTAAAGAGAACCAAAAGGAGAATTTTCTTTCGTCAAAATTTTTCAGAAAATCACGTTTTAAGGAAATCCCGCATCGTGCGAAATTATCTTGTTTTTCCTAAACAACACGTTGTAAGTCGAAAAGCTTTCATGTTGCGTGTATGTCTAAGTGTGTAGCCTCAAAAGAGAAGGCACAGGACAGTTTTCTCTCGAAAGGATATGTAAGAATCCCACTTCATAAGGAAATACAGTTTTGCAGCGTAAAGACATATACTTACGCATTGGAAACTCTTTACTAGAAGAAATAACGCATAGTACAAAATTAGCTTGTATCTCCAAAACTACACGTTGTATCTCGAAAAGAATTGTTGTGGCGTGTACGTCTTAACATGTAGCATCTAAAGAGAACCAAAAGGAGAATTTTCTTTCGTCAAAATTTTTCAGAAAATCACGTTTTAAGGAAATCCCGCATCGTGCGAAATTATCTTGTTTTTCCTAAACAACACGTTGTAAGTCGAAAAGCTTTCATGTTGCGTGTATGTCTAAGTGTGTAGCCTCAAAATAGAAGGCACAGGACAGTTTTCTCTCGAAAGGATATGTAAGAATACCACTTCATAAGGAAATACAGTTTTGCAGAGTAAAGACATATACGTACGCATTGGAAACTCTTTACGAGAAGAAATAACGCACAGTACAAAATTAGCTTGTATCTCCAAAACTACACGTTGTATCTCGAAAAGAATTGTTGTGGCGTGTACGTCTTAACATGTAGCATCTAAAGAGAACCAAAAGGAGAATTTTCTTTCGTCAAAATTTTTCAGAAAATCACGTTTTAAGGAAATCCCGCATCGTGCGAATTATCTTGTTTTTCCTAAACAACACGTTGTAAGTCGAAAAGCTTTCATGTTGCGTGTATGTCTAAGTGTGTAGCCTCAAAAGAGAAGGCACAGGACAGTTTTCTCTCGAAAGGATATGTAAGAATACCACTTCATAAGGAAATACAGTTTTGCAGAGTAAAGACATATACGTACGCATTGGAAACTCTTTACGAGAAGAAATAACGCATAGTACAAAATTAGCTTGTATCTCCAAAACTACACGTTGTATCTCGAAAAGAATTCTTGTGGCGTGTACGTCTTAACATGTAGCATCTAAAGAGAACCAAAAGGAGAATTTTCTTTCGTCAAAATTTTTCAGAAAATCACGTTTTAAGGAAATCCCGCATCGTGCGAAATTATCTTGTTTTTCCTAAACAACACGTTGTAAGTCGAAAAGCTTTCATGTTGCGTGTATGTCTAAGTGTGTAGCCTCAAAAGAGAAGGCACAGGACAGTTTTCTCTCGAAAGGATATGTAAGAATACCACTTCATAAGGAAATACAGTTTTGCAGAATAAAGACATATACGTACGCATTGGAAACTCTTTACGAGAAGAAATAACGCATAGTACAAAATTAGCTTGTATCTCCAAAACTACACGTTGTATCTCGAAAAGAATTGTTGTGGCGTGTACGTCTTAACATGTAGCATCTAAAGAGAACCAAAAGGAGAATTTTCTTTCGTCAAAATTTTTCAGAAAATCACGTTTTAAGGAAATCCCGCATCGTGCGAAATTATCTTGTTTTTCCTAAACAACACGTTGTAAGTCGAAAAGCTTTCATGTTACGTGTATGTCTAAGTGTGTAGCCTCAAAAGAGAAGGCACAGGACAGTTTTCTCTCGAAAGGATATGTAAGAATACCACTTCATAAGGAAATACAGTTTTGCAGAGTAAAGACATATACGTACGCATTGGAAACTCTTTACGAGAAGAAATAACGCATCGTACAAAATTAGCTTTTATCTCCAAAACTACACGTTGTATCTCGAAAAGAATTGTTGTGGCGTGTACGTCTTAACATGTAGCATCTAAAGAGAACCAAAAGGAGAATTTTCTTTCGTCAAAATTTTTCAGAAATTCACGTTTTAAGGAAATCCCGCATCGTGCGAAATTATCTTGTTTTTCCTAAACAACACGTTGTAAGTCGAAAAGCTTTCATGTTGCGTGTATGTCTAAGTGTGTAGCCTCAAAAGAGAAGGCACAGGACAGTTTTCTCTCGAAAGGATATGTAAGAATACCACTTCATAAGGAAATACAGTTTTGCAGAGTAAAGACATATACGTACGCATTGGAAACTCTTTACGAGAAGAAATAACGCATAGTACAAAATTAGCTTTTATCTCCAAAACTACACGTTGTATCTCGAAAAGAATTCTTGTGGCGTGTACGTCTTAACATGTAGCATCTAAAGAGAACCAAAAGGAGAATTTTCTTTAGTCAAAATTTTTCAGAAAATCACGTTTTAAGGAAATCCCGCATCGTGCGAAATTATCTTGTTTTTCCTAAACAACACGTTGTAAGTCGAAAAGCTTTCATGTTGCGTGTATGTCTAAGTGTGTAGCCTCAAAAGAGAAGGCACAGGACAGTTTCTCTCGAAAGGATATGTAAGAATACCACTTCATAAGGAAATACAGTTTTGCAGAGTAAAGACATATACGTACGCATTGGAAACTCTTTAAGAGAAGAAATAACGCATAGTACAAAATTAGCTTGTATCTCCAAAACTACACGTTGTATCTCGAAAAGAATTGCTGTGGCTTGTACGTCTTAACATGTAGCATCTAAAGAGAACCAAAAGGAGAATTTTCTTTCGTCAAAATTTTTCAGAAAATCACGTTTTAAGGAAATCCCGCATCGTGCGAAATTATCTTGTTTTTCCTAAACAACACGTTGTAAGTCGAAAAGCTTTCATGTTGCGTGTATGTCTAAGTGTGTAGCCTCAAAAGAGAAGGCACAGGACAGTTTTCTCTCGAAAGGATATGTAAGAATACCACTTCATGAGGAAATACAGTTTTGCAGAGTAAAGACATATACGTACGCATTGGAAACTCTTTACGAGAAGAAATAACGCATAGTACAAAATTAGCTTGTATCTCCAAAACTACACGTTGTATCTCGAAAAGAATTGTTGTGGCGTGTACGTCTTAACATGTAGCATCTAAAGAGAACCAAAAGGAGAATTTTCTTTCGTCAAAATTTTTCAGAAAATCACGTTTTAAGGAAATCCCGCATCGTGCGAAATTATCTTGTTTTTCCTAAACAACACGTTGTAAGTCGAAAAGCTTTCATGTTGCGTGTATGTCTAAGTGTGTAGCCTCAAAAGAGAAGGCACAGGACAGTTTTCTCTCGAAAGGATATGTAAGAATACCACTTCGTAAGGAAATACAGTTTTGCAGAGTAAAGACATATACGGACGCATTGGAAACTCTAGGAGAAGAAATAACGCATAGTACAAAATTAGCTTGTATCTCCAAAACTACACGTTGTATCTCGAAAAGAATTCTTGTGCCGTGTACGTCTTAACATGTAGCATCTAAAGAGAACCAAAAGGAGAATTTTCTTTCGTCAAAATTTTTTAGAAAATCACGTTTTAAGGAAATCCCGCATCGTGCGAAATTATCTTGTTTTTCCTAAACAACACGTTGTAAGTCGAAAAGCTTTCATGTTGCGTGTATGTCTAAGTTTGTAGCCTCAAAAGAGAAGGCACAGGACAGTTTTCTCTCGAAAGGATATGTAAGAATACCACTTCATAAGGAAATACAGTTTTGCAGAGTAAAGACATATACGTACGCATTGGAAACTCTTTACGAGAAGAAATAACGCATAGTACAAAATTAGCTTGTATCTCCAAAACTACACGTTGTATCTCGAAAAGAATTGCTGTGGCGTGTACGTCTTAACATGTAGAATCTAAAGAGAACCAAAAGGAGAATTTTCTTTCGTCAAAATTTTTCAGAAAATCACGTTTTAAGGAAATCCTGCATCGTGCGAAATTATCTGGTTTTTCCTAAACAACACGTTGTAAGTCGAAAAGCTTTCATGTTGCGTGTATGTCTAAGTGTGTAGCCTCAAAAGAGAAGGCACAGGACAGTTTTCTCTCCAAAGGATATGTAAGAATACCACTTCATAAGGAAATACAGTTTTGCAGCGTAAAGAAATATACGTACGCATTGGAAACTCTTTACGAGAAGAAATAACGCATAGTACAAAATTAGCTTGTATCTCCAAAACTACACGTTGTATCTCGAAAAGAATGGCTGTGGCGTGTACGTCTTAACATGTAGCATCTAAAGAGAACCAAAAGGAGAATTTTCTTTCGTCAAAATTTTTCAGAAAATCACGTTTTAAGGAAATCCCGCATCGTGCGAAATTATCTTGTTTTTCCTAAACAACCCGTTGTAAGTCGAAAAGCTTTCATGTTGCGTGTATGTCTAAGTGTGTAGCCTCAAAAGAGAAGGCACAGGACAGTTTTCTCTCGAAAGGATATGTAAGAATACCACTTCATAAGGAAATACAGTTTTGCAGAGTAAAGACATATACGTACGCATTGGAAACTCTTGATGAGAAGAAATAACGCATAGTACAAAATTAGCTTGTATCTCCAAAACTACACGTTGTATCTCGAAAAGAATTGTTGTGGCGTGTACGTCTTAACATGTAGCATCTAAAGAGAACCAAAAGGAGAATTTTCTTTCGTCAAAATTTTTCAGAAAATCACGTTTTAAGGAAATCCCGCATCGTGCGAAATTATCTTGTTTTTCCTAAACAACACGTTGTAAGTCGAAAAGCTTTCATGTTGCGTGTATGTCTAAGTGTGTAGCCTCAAAAGAGAAGGCACAGGACAGTTTTCTCTCGAAAGGATATGTAAGAATACCACTTCATAAGGAAATACAGTTTTGCAGAGTAAAGACATATACGTACGCATTGGAAACTCTTTACGAGAAGAAATAACGCATAGTACAAAATTAGCTTGTATCTCCAAAACTACACGTTGTATCTCGAAAAGAATTCTTGTGGCGTGTACGTCTTAACATGTAGCATCTAAAGAGAACCAAAAGGAGAATTTTCTTTCGTCAAAATTTTTCAGAAAATCACGTTTTAAGGAAATCCCGCATCGTGCGAAATTATCTTGTTTTTCCTAAACAACACGTTGTAAGTCGAAAAGCTTTCATGTTGCGTGTATGTCTAAGTGTGTAGCCTCAAAAGAGAAGGCACAGGACAGTTTTCTCTCGAAAGGATATGTAAGAATACCACTTCATAAGGAAATACAGTTTTGCAGAGTAAAGACATATACGTACGCATTGGAAACTCTTTACGAGAAGAAATAACGCATAGTACAAAATTAGCTTGTATCTCCAAAACTACACGTTGTATCTCGAAAAGAATTGTTGTGGCGTGTATGTCTTAACATGTAGCATCTAAAGAGAACCAAAAGGAGAATTTTCTTTCGTCAAAATTTTTCAGAAAATCACGTTTTAAGGAAATCCTGCATCGTGCGAAATTATCTGGTTTTTCCTAAACAACACGTTGTAAGTCGAAAAGCTTTCATGTTGCGTGTATGTCTAAGTGTATAGCCTCAAAAGAGAAGGCACAGGACAGTTTTCTCTCCAAAGGATATGTAAGAATACCACTTCATAAGGAAATACAGTTTTGCAGAGTAAAGACATATACGTACGCATTGGAAACTCTTTACGAGAAGAAATAACGCATAGTACAAAATTAGCTTGTATCTCCAAAACTACACGTTGTATCTCGAAAAGAATTGTTGTGGCGTGTACGTCTTAACATGTAGCATCTAAAGAGAACCAAAAGGAGAATTTTCTTTCGTCAAAATTTTTCAGAAAATCACGTTTTAAGGAAATCCCGCATCGTGCGAAATTATCTTGTTTTTCCTAAACAACACGTTGTAAGTCGAAAAGCTTTCATGTTGCGTGTATGTCTAAGTGTGTAGCCTCAAAAGAGAAGGCACAGGACAGTTTTCTCTCGAAAGGATATGTAAGAATCCCACTTCATAAGGAAATACAGTTTTGCAGCGTAAAGACATATACGTACGCATTGGAAACTCTTTACTAGAAGAAATAACGCATAGTACAAAATTAGCTTGTATCTCCAAAACTACACGTTGTATCTCGAAAAGAATTGTTGTGGCGTGTACGTCTTAACATGTAGCATCTAAAGAGAACAAAAAGGAGAATTTTCTTTCGTCAAAATTTTTCAGAAAATCACGTTTTAAGGAAATCCCGCATCGTGCGAAATTATCTTGTTTTTCCTAAACAACACGTTGTAAGTCGAAAAGCTTTCATGTTGCGTGTATGTCTAAGTGTGTAGCCTCAAAATAGAAGGCACAGGACAGTTTTCTCTCGAAAGGATATGTAAGAATACCACTTCATAAGGAAATACAGTTTTGCAGTGTAAAGACATATACGTACGCATTGGAAACTCTTTACGAGAAGAAATAACGCATAGTACAAAATTAGCTTGTATCTCCAAAACTACACGTTGTATCTCGAAAAGAATTGTTGTGGCGTGTACGTCTTAACATGTAGCATCTAAAGAGAACCAAAAGGAGAATTTTCTTTCGTCAAAATTTTTCAGAAAATCACGTTTTAAGGAAATCCCGCATCGTGCGAATTATCTTGTTTTTCCTAAACAACACGTTGTAAGTCGAAAAGCTTTCATGTTGCGTGTATGTCTAAGTGTGTAGCCTCAAAAGAGAAGGCACAGGACAGTTTTCTCTCGAAAGGATATGTAAGAATACCACTTCATAAGGAAATACAGTTTTGCAGAGTAAAGACATATACGTACGCATTGGAAACTCTTGACGAGAAGAAATAACGCATAGTACAAAATTAGCTTGTATCTCCAAAACTACACGTTGTATCTCGAAAAGAATTGTTGTGGCGTGTACGTCTTAACATGTAGCATCTAAAGAGAACCAAAAGGAGAATTTTCTTTCGTCAAAATTTTTCAGAAAATCACGTTTTAAGGAAATCCCGCATCGTGCGAAATTATCTTGTTTTTCCTAAACAACACGTTGTAAGTCGAAAAGCTTTCATGTTGCGTGTATGTCTTAGTGTGTAGCCTCAAAAGAGAAGGCACAGGACAGTTTTCTCTCGAAAGGATATGTAAGAATACCACTTCATAAGGAAATACAGTTTTGCAGAGTAAAGACATATACGTACGCATTGGAAACTCTTTACGAGAAGAAATAACGCATAGTACAAAATTAGCTTGTATCTCCAAAACTACACGTTGTATCTCGAAAAGAATTGCTGTGGCGTGTACGTCTTAACATGTAGCATCTAAAGAGAACCAAAAGGAGAATTTTCTTTCGTCAAAATTTTTCAGAAAATCACGTTTTAAGGAAATCCCGCATCGTGCGAAATTATCTTGTTTTTCCTAAACAACACGTTGTAAGTCGAAAAGCTTTCATGTTGCGTGTATGTCTAAGTGTGTAGCCTCAAAATAGAAGGCACAGGACAGTTTTCTCTCGAAAGGATATGTAAGAATACCACTTCATAAGGAAATACAGTTTTGCAGTGTAAAGACATATACGTACGCATTGGAAACTCTTTACGAGAAGAAATAACGCATAGTACAAAATTAGCTTGTATCTCCAAAACTACACGTTGTATCTCGAAAAGAATTGTTGTGGCGTGTACGTCTTAACATGTAGCATCTAAAGAGAACCAAAAGGAGAATTTTCTTTCGTCAAAATTTTTCAGAAAATCACGTTTTAAGGAAATCCCGCATCGTGCGAAATTATCTTGTTTTTCCTAAACAACACGTTGTAAGTCGAAAAGCTTTCATGTTGCGTGTATGTCTTAGTGTGTAGCCTCAAAAGAGAAGGCACAGGACAGTTTTCTCTCGAAAGGATATGTAAGAATACCACTTCATAAGGAAATACAGTTTTGCAGAGTAAAGACATATACGTACGCATTGGAAACTCTTTACGAGAAGAAATAACGCATAGTACAAAATTAGCTTGTATCTCCAAAACTACACGTTGTATCTCGAAAAGAATTGCTGTGGCGTGTACGTCTTAACATGTAGCATCTAAAGAGAACCAAAAGGAGAATTTTCTTTCGTCAAAATTTTTCAGAAAATCACGTTTTAAGGAAATCCCGCATCGTGCGAAATTATCTTGTTTTTCCTAAACAACACGTTGTAAGTCGAAAAGCTTTCATGTTGCGTGTATGTCTAAGTGTGTAGCCTCAAAAGAGAAGGCACAGGACAGTTTTCTCTCGAAAGGATATGTAAGAATACCACTTCATAAGGAAATACAGTTTTGCAGAATAAAGACATATACGTACGCATTGGAAACTCTTTACGAGAAGAAATAACGCATAGTACAAAATTAGCTTGTATCTCCAAAACTACACGTTGTATCTCGAAAAGAATTGCTGTGGCGTGTACGTCTTAACATGTAGCATCTAAAGAGAACCAAAAGGAGAATTTTCTTTCGTCAAAATTTTTCAGAAAATCACGTTTTAAGGAAATCCCGCATCGTGCGAAATTATCTTGTTTTTCCTAAACAACACGTTGTAAGTCGAAAAGCTTTCATGTTGCGTGTATGTCTAAGTGTGTAGCCTCAAAAGAGAAGGCACAGGACAGTTTTCTCTCGAAAGGATATGTAAGAATACCACTTCATAAGGAAATACAGTTTTGCAGAGTAAAGACATATACGTACGCATTGGAAACTCTTTACGAGAAGAAATAACGCATAGTACAAAATTAGCTTGTATCTCCAAAACTACACGTTGTATCTCGAAAAGAATTGCTGTGGCGTGTACGTCTTAACATGTAGCATCTAAAGAGAACCAAAAGGAGAATTTTCTTTGGTCAAAATTTTTCAGAAAATCACGTTTTAAGGAAATCCCGCATCGTGCGAAATTATCTTGTTTTTCCTAAACAACACGTTGTAAGTCGAAAAGCTTTCATGTTGCGTGTATGTCTAAGTGTGTAGCCTCAAAAGAGAAGGCACAGGACAGTTTTCTCTCGAAAGGATATGTAAGAATACCAATTCATAAGGAAATACAGTTTTGCAGAGTAAAGACATATACGTACGCATTGGAAACTCTTTACGAGAAGAAATAACGCATCGTACAAAATTAGCTTGTATCTCCAAAACTACACGTTGTATCTCGAAAAGAATTGTTGTGGCGTGTACGTCTTAACATGTAGCATCTAAAGAGAACCAAAAGGAGAATTTTCTTTCGTCAAAATTTTTCAGAAAATCACGTTTTAAGGAAATCCCGCATCGTGCGAAATTATCTTGTTTTTCCTAAACAACACGTTGTAAGTCGAAAAGCTTTCATGTTGCGTGTATGTCTAAGTGTGTAGCCTCAAAAGAGAAGGCACAGGACAGTTTTCTCTCGAAAGGATATGTAAGAATACCACTTCATAAGGAAATACAGTTTTGCAGAGTAAAGACATATACGTACACATTGGAAACTCTTTACGAGAAGAAATAACGCATCGTACAAAATTAGCTTGTATCTCCAAAACTACACGTTGTGTCTCGAAAAGAATTCTTGTGGCGTGTACTTCTTAACATGTAGCATCTAAAGAGAACCAAAAGGAGAATTTTCTTTCGTCAAAATTTTTCAGAAAATCACGTTTTAAGGAAATCCCGCATCGTGCGAAATTATCTTGTTTTTCCTAAACAACACGGTGTAAGTCGAAAAGCTTTCATGTTGCGTGTATGTCTAAGTGTGTAGCCTCAAAAGAGAAGGCACAGGACAGTTTTCTCTCGAAAGGATATGTAAGAATACCACTTCATAAGGAAATACAGTTTTGCAGAGTAAAGACATATACGTACGCATTGGAAACTCTTTACGAGAAGAAATAACGCATAGTACAAAATTAGCTTGTATCTCCAAAACTACACGTTGTATCTCGAAAAGAATGGCTGTGGCGTGTACGTCTTAACATGTAGCATCTAAAGAGAACCAAAAGGAGAATTTTCTTTCGTCAAAATTTTTCAGAAAATCACGTTTTAAGGAAATCCCGCATCGTGCGAAATTATCTTGTTTTTCCTAAACAACACGTTGTAAGTCGAAAAGCTTTCATGTTGCGTGTATGTCTAAGTGTGTAGCCTCAAAAGAGAAGGCACAGGACAGTTTTCTCTCGAAAGGATATGTAAGAATACCACTTCATAAGGAAATACAGTTTTGCAGAGTAAAGACATATACGTACGCATTGGAAACTCTTTACGAGAAGAAATAACGCATAGTACAAAATTAGCTTGTATCTCCAAAACTACACGTTGTATCTCGAAAAGAATTGCTGTGGCGTGTACGTCTTAACATGTAGCATCTAAAGAGAACCAAAAGGAGAATTTTCTTTCGTCAAAATTTTTCAGAAAATCACGTTTTAAGGAAATCCCGCATCGTGCGAAATTATCTTGTTTTTCCTAAACAACACGTTGTAAGTCGAAAAGCTTTCATGTTGCGTGTATGTCTAAGTGTGTAGCCTCAAAAGAGAAGGCACAGGACAGTTTTCTCTCGAAAGGATATGTAAGAATACCACTTCATAAGGAAATACAGTTTTGCAGAGTAAAGACATATACGTACGCATTGGAAACTCTTTACGAGAAGAAATAACGCATAGTACAAAATTAGCTTGTATCTCCAAAACTACACGTTGTATCTCGAAAAGAATTGTTGTGGCGTGTACGTCTTAACATGTAGCATCTAAAGAGAACCAAAAGGAGAATTTTCTTTGGTCAAAATTTTTCAGAAAATCACGTTTTAAGGAAATCCCGCATCGTGCGAAATTATCTTGTTTTTCCTAAACAACACGTTGTAAGTCGAAAAGCTTTCATGTTGCGTGTATGTCTAAGTGTGTAGCCTCAAAAGAGAAGGCACAGGACAGTTTTCTCTCGAAAGGATATGTAAGAATACCAATTCATAAGGAAATACAGTTTTGCAGAGTAAAGACATATACGTACGCATTGGAAACTCTTTACGAGAATAAATAACGCATCGTACAAAATTAGCTTGTATCTCCAAAACTACACGTTGTATCTCGAAAAGAATTGTTGTGGCGTGTACGTCTTAACATGTAGCATCTAAAGAGAACCAAAAGGAGAATTTTCTTTCGTCAAAATTTTTCAGAAAATCACGTTTTAAGGAAATCCCGCATCGTGCGAAATTATCTTGTTTTTCCTAAACAACACGTTGTAAGTCGAAAAGCTTTCATGTTGCGTGTATGTCTAAGTGTGTAGCCTCAAAAGAGAAGGCACAGGACAGTTTTCTCTCGAAAGGATATGTAAGAATACCACTTCATAAGGAAATACAGTTTTGCAGAGTAAAGACATATACGTACGCATTGGAAACTCTTTACAAGAAGAAATAACGCATCGTACAAAATTAGCTTGTATCTCCAAAACTACACGTTGTGTCTCGAAAAGAATTCTTGTGGCGTGTACTTCTTAACATGTAGCATCTAAAGAGAACCAAAAGGAGAATTTTCTTTCGTCAAAATTTTTCAGAAAATCACGTTTTAAGGAAATCCCGCATCGTGCGAAATTATCTTGTTTTTCCTAAACAACACGTTGTAAGTCGAAAAGCTTTCATGTTGCGTGTATGTCT
The DNA here is from genome assembly GCF_947179515.1 of Apodemus sylvaticus. Lineage (NCBI taxonomy): Eukaryota > Metazoa > Chordata > Mammalia > Rodentia > Muridae > Apodemus > Apodemus sylvaticus. Next base: position 327,099 of record NW_026263013.1, read on the forward strand.
AAGTGTGTAGCCTCAAAAGAGAAGGCACAGGACAGTTTTCTCTCGAAAGGATATGTAAGAATACCACTTCATAAGGAAATACAGTTTTGCAGAGTAAAGACATATACGTACGCATTGGAAACTCTTTACGAGAAGAAATAACGCATAGTACAAAATTAGCTTGTATCTCCAAAACTACACGTTGTATCTCGAAAAGAATTGCTGTGGCGTGTACGTCTTAACATGTAGCATCTAAAGAGAACCAAAAGGAGAATTTTCTTTCGTCAAAATTTTTCAGAAAATCACGTTTTAAGGAAATCCCGCATCGTGCGAAATTATCTTGTTTTTCCTAAACAACACGTTGTAAGTCGAAAAGCTTTCATGTTGCGTGTATGTCTAAGTGTGTAGCCTCAAAAGAGAAGGCACAGGACAGTTTTCTCTCGAAAGGATATGTAAGAATACCACTTCATAAGGAAATACAGTTTTGCAGAGTAAAGACATATACGTACGCATTGGAAACTCTTTACGAGAAGAAATAACGCATAGTACAAAATTAGCTTGTATCTCCAAAACTACACGTTGTATCTCGAAAAGAATTGTTGTGGCGTGTACGTCTTAACATGTAGCATCTAAAGAGAACCAAAAGGAGAATTTTCTTTCCTCAAAATTTTTCAGAAAATCACGTTTTAAGGAAATCCCGCATCGTGCGAAATTATCTTGTTTTTCCTAAACAACACGTTGTAAGTCGAAAAGCTTTCATGTTGCGTGTATGTCTAAGTGTGTAGCCTCAAAAGAGAAGGCACAGGACAGTTTTCTCTCGAAAGGATATGTAAGAATACCACTTGGTAAGGAAATACAGTTTTGCAGAGTAAAGACATATACGGACGCATTGGAAACTCTAGGAGAAGAAATAACGCATAGTACAAAATTAGCTTGTATCTCCAAAACTACACGTTGTATCTCGAAAAGAATTCTTGTGCCGTGTACGTCTTAACATGTAGCATCTAAAGAGAACCAAAAGGAGAATTTTCTTTCGTCAATATTTTTTAGAAAATCACGTTTTAAGGAAATCCCGCATCGTGCGAAATTATCTTGTTTTTCCTAAACAACACGTTGTAAGTCGAAAAGCTTTCATGTTGCGTGTATGTCTAAGTGTGTAGCCTCAAAAGAGAAGGCACAGGACAGTTTTCTCTCGAAAGGATATGTAAGAATACCACTTCATAAGGAAATACAGTTTTGCAGAGTAAAGACATATACGTACGCATTGGAAACTCTTTACGAGAAGAAATAACGCATAGTACAAAATTAGCTTGTATCTCCAAAACTACACGTTGTATCTCGAAAAGAATTCTTGTGGCGTGTACGTCTTAACATGTAGCATCTAAAGAGAACCAAAAGGAGAATTTTCTTTCGTCAAAATTTTTCAGAAAATCACGTTTTAAGGAAATCCCGCATCGTGCGAAATTATCTTGTTTTTCCTAAACAACACGTTGTAAGTCGAAAAGCTTTCATGTTGCGTGTATGTCTAAGTGTGTAGCCTCAAAAGAGAAGGCACAGGACAGTTTTCTCTCGAAAGGATATGTAAGAATACCACTTCGTAAGGAAATACAGTTTTGCAGAGTAAAGACATATACGGACGCATTGGAAACTCTAGGAGAAGAAATAACGCATAGTACAAAATTAGCTTGTATCTCCAAAACTACACGTTGTATCTCGAAAAGAATTCTTGTGCCGTGTACGTCTTAACATGTAGCATCTAAAGAGAACCAAAAGGAGAATTTTCTTTCGTCAAAATTTTTCAGAAAATCACGTTTTAAGGAAATCCCGCATCGTGCGAAATTATCTTGTTTTTCCTAAACAACACGTTGTAAGTCGAAAAGCTTTCATGTTGCGTGTATGTCTAAGTGTGTAGCCTCAAAAGAGAAGGCACAGGACAGTTTTCTCTCGAAAGGATATGTAAGAATACCACTTCATAAGGAAATACAGTTTTGCAGAGTAAAGACATATACGTACGCATTGGAAACTCTTTACGAGAAGAAATAACGCATAGTACAAAATTAGCTTGTATCTCCAAAACTACACGTTGTATCTCGAAAAGAATTCTTGTGGCGTGTACGTCTTAACATGTAGCATCTAAAGAGAACCAAAAGGAGAATTTTCTTTCGTCAAAATTTTTCAGAAAATCACGTTTTAAGGAAATCCCGCATCGTGCGAAATTATCTTGTTTTTCCTAAACAACACGTTGTAAGTCGAAAAGCTTTCATGTTGCGTGTATGTCTAAGTGTGTAGCCTCAAAAGAGAAGGCACAGGACAGTTTTCTCTCGAAAGGATATGTAAGAATACCACTTCATAAGGAAATACAGTTTTGCAGAGTAAAGACATATACGTACGCATTGGAAACTCTTTACGAGAAGAAATAACGCATAGTACAAAATTAGCTTGTATCTCCAAAACTACACGTTGTATCTCGAAAAGAATTGCTGTGGCGTGTACGTCTTAACATGTAGCATCTAAAGAGAACCAAAAGGAGAATTTTCTTTCGTCAAAATTTTTCAGAAAATCACGTTTTAAGGAAATCTCGCATCGTGCGAAATTATCTTGTTTTTCCTAAACAACACGTTGTAAGTCGAAAAGCTTTCATGTTGCGTGTATGTCTAAGTGTGTAGCCTCAAAAGAGAAGGCACAGGACAGTTTTCTCTCGAAAGGATATGTAAGAATACCACTTCATAAGGAAATACAGTTTTGCAGAGTAAAGACATATACGTACGCATTGGAAACTCTTTACGAGAAGAAATAACGCATAGTACAAAATTAGCTTGTATCTCCAAAACTACACGTTGTATCTCGAAAAGAATTCTTGTGGCGTGTACGTCTTAACATGTAGCATCTAAAGAGAACCAAAAGGAGAATTTTCTTTCGTCAAAATTTTTCAGAAAATCACGTTTTAAGGAAATCCCGCATCGTGCGAAATTATCTTGTTTTTCCTAAACAACACGTTGTAAGTCGAAAAGCTTTCATGTTGCGTGTATGTCTAAGTGTGTAGCCTCAAAAGAGAAGGCACAGGACAGTTTTCTCTCGAAAGGATATGTAAGAATACCACTTCGTAAGGAAATACAGTTTTGCAGAGTAAAGACATATACGGACGCATTGGAAACTCTAGGAGAAGAAATAACGCATAGTACAAAATTAGCTTGTATCTCCAAAACTACACGTTGTATCTCGAAAAGAATTCTTGTGCCGTGTACGTCTTAACATGTAGCATCTAAAGAGAACCAAAAGGAGAATTTTCTTTCGTCAAAATTTTTTAGAAAATCACGTTTTAAGGAAATCCCGCATCGTGCGAAATTATCTTGTTTTTCCTAAACAACACGTTGTAAGTCGAAAAGCTTTCATGTTGCGTGTATGTCTAAGTGTGTAGCCTCAAAAGAGAAGGCACAGGACAGTTTTCTCTCGAAAGGATATGTAAGAATACCACTTCATAAGGAAATACAGTTTTGCAGAGTAAAGACATATACGTACGCATTGGAAACTCTTTACGAGAAGAAATAACGCATAGTACAAAATTAGCTTGTATCTCCAAAACTACACGTTGTATCTCGAAAAGAATTCTTGTGGTGTGTACGTCTTAACATGTAGCATCTAAAGAGAACCAAAAGGAGAATTTTCTTTCGTCAAAATTTTTCAGAAAATCACGTTTTAAGGAAATCCCGCATCGTGCGAAATTATCTTGTTTTTCCTAAACAACACGTTGTAAGTCGAAAAGCTTTCATGTTGCGTGTATGTCTAAGTGTGTAGCCTCAAAAGAGAAGGCACAGGACAGTTTTCTCTCTAAAGGATATGTAAGAATACCACTTCATTAGGAAATACAGTTTTGCAGAGTAAAGACATATACGGACGCATTGGAAACTCTTTACGAGAAGAAATAACGCATAGTACAAAATTAGCTTGTATCTCCAAAACTACACGTTGTATCTCGAAAAGAATTCTTGTGGCGTGTACGTCTTAACATGTAGCATCTAAAGAGAACCAAAAGGAGAATTTTCTTTCGTCAAAATTTTTCAGAAAATCACGTTTTAAGGAAATCCCGCATCGTGCGAAATTATCTTGTTTTTCCTAAACAACACGTTGTAAGTCGAAAAGCTTTCATGTTGCGTGTATGTCTAAGTGTGTAGCCTCAAAAGAGAAGGCACAGGACAGTTTTCTCTCGAAAGGATATGTAAGAATACCACTTCATAAGGAAATACAGTTTTGCAGAGTAAAGACATATACGTACGCATTGGAAACTCTTTACGAGAAGAAATAACGCATAGTACAAAATTAGCTTGTATCTCCAAAACTACACGTTGTATCTCGAAAAGAATTGTTGTGGCGTGTACGTCTTAACATGTAGCATCTAAAGAGAACCAAAAGGAGAATTTTCTTTCCTCAAAATTTTTCAGAAAATCACGTTTTAAGGAAATCCCGCATCGTGCGAAATTATCTTGTTTTTCCTAAACAACACGTTGTAAGTCGAAAAGCTTTCATGTTGCGTGTATGTCTAAGTGTATAGCCTCAAAAGAGAAGGCACAGGACAGTTTTCTCTCGAAAGGATATGTAAGAATACCACTTCGTAAGGAAATACAGTTTTGCAGAGTAAAGACATATACGTACGCATTGGAAACTCTTTACGAGAAGAAATAACGCATAGTACAAAATTAGCTTGTATCTCCAAAACTACACGTTGTATCTCGAAAAGAATTCTTGTGCCGTGTACGTCTTAACATGTAGCATCTAAAGAGAACCAAAAGGAAATTTTCTTTCGTCAAAATTTTTCAGAAATTCACGTTTTAAGGAAATCCCGCATCGTGCGAAATTATCTTGTTTTTCCTAAACAACACGTTGTAAGTCGAAAAGCTTTCATGTTGCGTGTATGTCTAAGTGTGTAGCCTCAAAAGAGAAGGCACAGGACAGTTTTCTCTCGAAAGGATATGTAAGAATACCACTTCATAAGGAAATACAGTTTTGCAGAGTAAAGACATATACGTACGCATTGGAAACTCTTTACGAGAAGAAATAACGCATAGTACAAAATTAGCTTGTATCTCCAAAACTACACGTTGTATCTCGAAAAGAATTGTTGTGGCGTGTACGTCTTAACATGTAGCATCTAAAGAGAACCAAAAGGAGAATTTTCTTTCGTCAAAATTTTTCAGAAAATCACGTTTTAAGGAAATCCCGCATCGTGCGAAATTATCTTGTTTTTCCTAAACAACACGTTGTAAGTCGAAAAGCTTTCATGTTGCGTGTATGTCTAAGTGTGCAGCCTCAAAAGAGAAGGCACAGGACAGTTTTCTCTCCAAAGGATATGTAAGAATACCACTTCTTAAGGAAATACAGTTTTGCAGAGTAAAGACATATACGTACGCATTGGAAACTCTTTACGAGAAGAAATAACGCATAGTACAAAATTAGCTTGTATCTCCAAAACTACACGTTGTATCTCGAAAAGAATTGCTGTGGCGTGTACGTCTTAACATGTAGCATCTAAAGAGAACCAAAAGGAGAATTTTCTTTCGTCAAAATTTTTCAGAAAATCACGTTTTAAAGAAATCCCGCATCGTGCGAAATTATCTTGTTTTTCCTAAACAACACGTTGTAAGTCGAAAAGCTTTCATGTTGCGTGTATGTCTAAGTGTGTAGCCTCAAAAGAGAAGGCACAGGACAGTTTTCTCTCGAAAGGATATGTAAGAATACCACTTCATAAGGAAATACAGTTTTGCAGAGTAAAGACATATACGTACGCATTGGAAACTCTTTATGAGAAGAAATAACGCATAGTACAAAATTAGCTTGTATCTCCAAAACTACACGTTGTATCTCGAAAAGAATTGCTGTGGCGTGTACGTCTTAACATGTAGCATCTAAAGAGAACCAAAAGGAGAATTTTCTTTCGTCAAAATTTTTCAGAAAATCACGTTTTAAGGAAATCCCGCATCGTGCGAAATTATCTTGTTTTTCCTAAACAACACGTTGTAAGTCGAAAAGCTTTCATGTTGCGTGTATGTCTAAGTGTGTAGCCTCAAAAGAGAAGGCACAGGACAGTTTTCTCTCGAAAGGATATGTAAGAATACCACTTCATAAGGAAATACAGTTTTGCAGAGTAAAGACATATACGGACGCATTGGAAACTCTTTACGAGAAGAAATAACGCATAGTACAAAATTAGCTTGTATCTCCAAAACTACACGTTGTATCTCAAAAAGAATTCTTGTGGCGTGTACGTCTTAACATGTAGCATCTAAAGAGAACCAAAAGGAGAATTTTCTTTCGTCAAAATTTTTTAGAAAATCACGTTTTAAGGAAATCCCGCATCATGCGAAATTATCTTGTTTTTCCTAAACAACACGTTGTAAGTCGAAAAGCTTTCATGTTGCGTGTATGTCTAAGTGTGTAGCCTCAAAAGAGAAGGCACAGGACAGTTTTCTCTCGAAAGGATATGTAAGAATACCACTTCATAAGGAAATACAGTTTTGCAGAGTAAAGACATATACGTACGCATTGGAAACTCTTTACGAGAAGAAATAACGCATAGTACAAAATTAGCTTGTATCTCCAAAACTACACGTTGTATCTCGAAAAGAATTGCTGTGGCGTGTACGTCTTAACATGTAGCATCTAAAGAGAACCAAAAGGAGAATTTTCTTTCGTCAAAATTTTTCAGAAAATCACGTTTTAAGGAAATCCCGCATCGTGCGAAATTATCTTGTTTTTCCTAAACAACACGTTGTAAGTCGAAAAGCTTTCATGTTGCGTGTATGTCTAAGTGTGTAGCCTCAAAAGAGAAGGCACAGGACAGTTTTCTCTCGAAAGGATATGTAAGAATACCACTTCATAAGGAAATACAGTTTTGCAGAGTAAAGACATATACGTACGCATTGGAAACTCTTTACGAGAAGAAATAACGCATAGTACAAAATTAGCTTGTATCTCCAAAACTACACGTTGTATCTCGAAAAGAATTGTTGTGGCGTGTACGTCTTAACATGTAGCATCTAAAGAGAACCAAAAGGAGAATTTTCTTTCCTCAAAATTTTTCAGAAAATCACGTTTTAAGGAAATCCCGCATCGTGCGAAATTATCTTGTTTTTCCTAAACAACACGTTGTAAGTCGAAAAGCTTTCATGTTGCGTGTATGTCTAAGTGTGTAGCCTCAAAAGAGAAGGCACAGGACAGTTTTCTCTCGAAAGGATATGTAAGAATACCACTTGGTAAGGAAATACAGTTTTGCAGAGTAAAGACATATACGGACGCATTGGAAACTCTAGGAGAAGAAATAACGCATAGTACAAAATTAGCTTGTATCTCCAAAACTACACGTTGTATCTCGAAAAGAATTCTTGTGCCGTGTACGTCTTAACATGTAGCATCTAAAGAGAACCAAAAGGAGAATTTTCTTTCGTCAATATTTTTTAGAAAATCACGTTTTAAGGAAATCCCGCATCGTGCGAAATTATCTTGTTTTTCCTAAACAACACGTTGTAAGTCGAAAAGCTTTCATGTTGCGTGTATGTCTAAGTGTGTAGCCTCAAAAGAGAAGGCACAGGACAGTTTTCTCTCGAAAGGATATGTAAGAATACCACTTCATAAGGAAATACAGTTTTGCAGAGTAAAGACATATACGTACGCATTGGAAACTCTTTACGAGAAGAAATAACGCATAGTACAAAATTAGCTTGTATCTCCAAAACTACACGTTGTATCTCGAAAAGAATTCTTGTGGCGTGTACGTCTTAACATGTAGCATCTAAAGAGAACCAAAAGGAGAATTTTCTTTCGTCAAAATTTTTCAGAAAATCACGTTTTAAGGAAATCCCGCATCGTGCGAAATTATCTTGTTTTTCCTAAACAACACGTTGTAAGTCGAAAAGCTTTCATGTTGCGTGTATGTCTAAGTGTGTAGCCTCAAAAGAGAAGGCACAGGACAGTTTTCTCTCGAAAGGATATGTAAGAATACCACTTCGTAAGGAAATACAGTTTTGCAGAGTAAAGACATATACGGACGCATTGGAAACTCTAGGAGAAGAAATAACGCATAGTACAAAATTAGCTTGTATCTCCAAAACTACACGTTGTATCTCGAAAAGAATTCTTGTGCCGTGTACGTCTTAACATGTAGCATCTAAAGAGAACCAAAAGGAGAATTTTCTTTCGTCAATATTTTTTAGAAAATCACGTTTTAAGGAAATCCCGCATCGTGCGAAATTATCTTGTTTTTCCTAAACAACACGTTGTAAGTCGAAAAGCTTTCATGTTGCGTGTATGTCTAAGTGTGTAGCCTCAAAAGAGAAGGCACAGGACAGTTTTCTCTCGAAAGGATATGTAAGAATACCACTTCATAAGGAAATACAGTTTTGCAGAGTAAAGACATATACGGACGCATTGGAAACTCTTTACGAGAAGAAATAACGCATAGTACAAAATTAGCTTGTATCTCCAAAACTACACGTTGTATCTCGAAAAGAATTCTTGTGGCGTGTACGTCTTAACATGTAGCATCTAAAGAGAACCAAAAGGAGAATTTTCTTTCGTCAAAATTTTTCAGAAAATCACGTTTTAAGGAAATCCCGCATCGTGCGAAATTATCTTGTTTTTCCTAAACAACACGTTGTAAGTCGAAAAGCTTTCATGTTGCGTGTATGTATAAGTGTGTAGCCTCAAAAGAGAAGGCACAGGACAGTTTTCTCTCGAAAGGATATGTAAGAATACCACTTCATAAGGAAATACAGTTTTGCAGAGTAAAGACATATACGTACGCATTGGAAACTCTTTACGAGAAGAAATAACGCATCGTACAAAATTAGCTTGTATCTCCAAAACTACACGTTGTATCTCGAAAAGAATTGTTGTGGCGTGTACGTCTTAACATGTAGCATCTAAAGAGAACCAAAAGGAGAATTTTCTTTCTTCAAAATTTTTCAGAAAATCACGTTTTAAGGAAATCCCGCATCGTGCGAAATTATCTTGTTTTTCCTAAACAACACGTTGTAAGTCGAAAAGCTTTCATGTTGCGTGTATGTCTAAGTGTGTAGCCTCAAAAGAGAAGGCACAGGACAGTTTTCTCTCGAAAGGATATGTAAGAATACCACTTCATAAGGAAATACAGTTTTGCAGAGTAAAGACATATACGTACGCATTGGAAACTCTTTACGAGAAGAAATAACGCATAGTACAAAATTAGCTTGTATCTCCAAAACTACACGTTGTATCTCGAAAAGAATTGTTGTGGCGTGTACGTCTTAACATGTAGCATCTAAAGAGAACCAAAAGGAGAATTTTCTTTCGTCAAAATTTTTCAGAAAAGTACGTTTTAAGGAAATCCCGCATCGTGCGAAATTATCTTGTTTTTCCTAAACAACACGTTGTAAGTCGAAAAGCTTTCATGTTGCGTGTATGTCTAAGTGTGCAGCCTCAAAAGAGAAGGCACAGGACAGTTTTCTCTCCAAAGGATATGTAAGAATACCACTTCATAAGGAAATACAGTTTTGCCGAGTAAAGACATATACGTACGCATTGGAAACTCTTTACGAGAAGAAATAATGCATAGTACAAAATTAGCTTGTATCTCCAAAACTACACGTTGTATCTCGAAAAGAATTGCTGTGGCGTGTACGTCTTAACATGTAGCATCTAAAGAGAACCAAAAGGAGAATTTTCTTTCGTCAAAATTTTTCAGAAAATCACGTTTTAAGGAAATCCCGCATCGTGCGAAATTATCTTGTTTTTCCTAAACAACACGTTGTAAGTCGAAAAGCTTTCATGTTGCGTGTATGTCTAAGTGTGTAGCCTCAAAAGAGAAGGCACAGGACAGTTTTCTCTCGAAAGGATATGTAAGAATACCACTTCATAAGGAAATACAGTTTTGCAGAGTAAAGACATATACGGACGCATTGGAAACTCTTTACGAGAAGAAATAACGCATAGTACAAAATTAGCTTGTATCTCCAAAACTACACGTTGTATCTCGAAAAGAATTCTTGTGGCGTGTACGTCTTAACATGTAGCATCTAAAGAGAACCAAAAGGAGAATTTTCTTTCGTCAAAATTTTTCAGAAAATCACGTTTTAAGGAAATCCCGCATCGTGCGAAATTATCTTGTTTTTCCTAAACAACACGTTGTAAGTCGAAAAGCTTTCATGTTGCGTGTATGTCTAAGTGTTTAGCCTCAAAAGAGAAGGCACAGGACAGTTTTCTCTCGAAAGGATATGTAAGAATACCACTTCATAAGGAAATACAGTTTTGCAGAGTAAAGACATATACGTACGCATTGGAAACTCTTTACGAGAAGAAATAACGCATAGTACAAAATTAGCTTGTATCTCCAAAACTACACGTTGTATCTCGAAAAGAATTGCTGTGGCGTGTACGTCTTAACATGTAGCATCTAAAGAGAACCAAAAGGAGAATTTTCTTTCGTCAAAATTTTTCAGAAAATCACGTTTTAAGGAAATCCCGCTTCGTGCGAAATTATCTTGTTTTTCCTAAACAACACGTTGTAAGTCGAAAAGCTTTCATGTTGCGTGTATGTCTAAGTGTGTAGCCTCAAAAGAGAAGGCACAGGACAGTTTTCTCTCGAAAGGATATGTAAGAATACCACTTCATAAGGAAATACAGTTTTGCAGAGTAAAGACATATACGTACGCATTGGAAACTCTTTACGAGAAGAAATAACGCATAGTACAAAATTAGCTTGTATCTCCAAAACTACACGTTGTATCTCGAAAAGAATTGTTGTGGCGTGTACGTCTTAACATGTAGCATCTAAAGAGAACCAAAAGGAGAATTTTCTTTCGTCAAACTTTTTCAGAAAATCACGTTTTAAGGAAATCCCGCATCGTGCGAAATTATCTTGTTTTTCCTAAACAACACGTTGTAAGTCGAAAAGCTTTCATGTTGCGTGTATGTCTAAGTGTGTAGCCTCCAAAGAGAAGGCACAGGACAGTTTTCTCTCGAAAGGATATGTAAGAATACCACTTCATAAGGAAAATACAGTTTTGCAGAGTAAAGACATATACGTACGCATTGGAAACTCTTTACGAGAAGAAATAACGCATCGTACAAAATTAGCTTGTATCTCCAAAACTACACGTTGTATCTCGAAAAGAATTGTTGTGGCGTGTACGTCTTAACATGTAGCATCTAAAGAGAACCAAAAGGAGAATTTTCTTTCGTCAAAATTTTTCAGAAAATCACGTTTTAAGGAAATCCCGCATCGTGCGAAATTATCTTGTTTTTCCTAAACAACACGTTGTAAGTCGAAAAGCTTTCATGTTGCGTGTATGTCTAAGTGTGTAGCCTCAAAAGAGAAGGCACAAGACAGTTTTCTTTTTTTTTTTTTATTTGATATAATTTATTTACATTTCAAATGATTTCCCCTTTTCTAGCCCCCCCCCCACTCCCCGAAAGTCCCGTAAGCCCCCTTCTCTTCCCCTGTCCTCCCTCCCACCCCTTCCCAGTTCCCCGTTCTGGTTTTGCCAAATACTGTTTCACTGAGTCTTTCCAGAACCAGGGACCACTCCTGCTTTCTTCTTGTATCTCATTTGATGTGTGGATTATGTTTTGGGTATTCCAGTTTTCTAGGTTAATAACCACTTATTAGTGAGTGCATACCATGATTCACCTTTTGAGTCTGGGTTACCTCACTTAGTATGATGTTCTCTAGCTCCATCCATTTGCCTAAGAATTTCATGAATTCATTGTTTCTAATGGCTGAATAGTACTCCATTGTGTAGATATACCACATTTTTTGTATCCACTCTTCTGTTGAGGGATACCTGGGTTCTTTCCAGCATCTGGCAATTATAAATAGGGCTGCTATGAACATAGTAGAGCATGTATCCTTATTACATGGTGGGGAATCCTCTGGGTATATGCCCAGGAGTGGTATAGCAGGATCTTCTGGAAGTGAGGTGCCCAGTTTTCGGAGGAACCGCCAGACTGCTTTCCAGAGTGGTTGTACCAATTTGCAACCCCACCAGCAGTGGAGGAGTGTTCCTCTTTCTCCGCACCCTCTCCAACACCTGCTGTCTCCTGAATTTTTAATCTTAGCCATTCTGACTGGTGTAAGATGAAATCTTAGGGTTGTTTTGATTTGCATTTCCCTAATGACTAATGAAGTGGAGCATTTTTTAAGATGCTTCTCCGCCATCCGAAGTTCTTCAGGTGAGAATTCTTTGTTTAACTCTGTACCCCATTTTTTAATAGGGTTGTTCGGTTTTCTGGAGTCTAACTTCTTGAGTTCTTTATATATATTGGATATTAGCCCTCTATCTGATGTAGGATTGGTGAAGATCTTTTCCCAATTTGTTGGTTGCCGATCTGTCCTCTTGATGGTGTCCTTTGCCTTACAGAAACTCTGTAACCTTATGAGGTCCCATTTGTCAATTCTTGCTCTTAGAGCATACGCTATTGGTGTTCTGTTCAGAAACTTTCTCCCTGTACCGATGTCCTCAAGGGTCTTCCCCAGTTTCTTTTCTATTAGCTTCAGAGTGTCTGGCTTTATGTGGAGGTCCTTGATCCATTTGGATTTGAGCTTAGTACAAGGAGACAAGGATGGATCAATTCGCATTCTTCTGCATGCTGACCTCCAGTTGAACCAGCACCATTTGTTGAAAAGGCTATCTTTTTTCCATTGGATGTTTTCAGCCTCTTTGTCGAGGATCAAGTGGCCATAGGTGTGTGGGTTCATTTCTGGATCTTCAATCCTGTTCCATTGATCCTCCTGCCTGTCACTGTACCAATACCATGCAGTTTTTAACACTATTGCTCTGTAGTATTGCTTGAGGTCAGGGATACTGATTCCCCCAGATTTTCTTTTGTTGCTGAGAATAGTTTTAGCTATCCTGGGTTTTTTGTTGTTCCAGATGAATTTGATAATTGCTCTTTCTAACTCTGTGAAGAATTGAGTTGGGATTTTGATGGGTATTGCATTGAATCTGTATAGTGCTTTAGGCAAAATGGCCATTTTAACTATATTGATTCTACCGATCCATGAGCATGGGAGGTTTTCCCATTTTTTGAGGTCTTCATCCATTTCCTTCTTCAGAGTCTTGAAGTTCTTGCCATACAGATCTTTCGCATGTTTGGTAAGAGTCACCCCAAGATACTTTATACTGTTTGTGGCTATTGTGAAGGGGGTCATTTCCCTAATTTCTTTCTCAGCCTGCTTATCCTTTGAGTATAGGAAGGCCACTGATTTGCTTGAGTTGATTTTGTAACCTGCCACTTTGCTGAAGTTGTTTATCAGCTGTAGGAGCTCTCTAGTGGAGTTCTTTGGGTCACTTAGGTAGACGATCATGTCGTCTGCAAATAATGATAGTTTGACTTCCTCCTTTCCAATTTGTATCCCTTTGACCTCCTTATGTTGTCGAATTGCCCGAGCTAGTACCTCAAGTACAATATTGAAAAGATAAGGAGAAAGGGGGCAGCCTTGTCTGGTCCCTGATTTCAGTGGGATTGCTTCAAGTTTCTCTCCGTTTAGTTTGATGCTGGCTACCGGTTTGCTGTATATTGCTTTTACTATGTTTAGGTATGGGCCTTGAATTCCTGTTCTCTCCAAGACTTTAAGCATGAAAGGATGCTGAATTTTGTCAAATGCTTTTTCAGCATCCAATGAAATGACCATGTGGTTTTGTTCTTTGAGTTTGTTTATGTAGTGGATTGTATTGATGGATTTCCGTATATTGAACCAACCCTGCATTCCCGGGATAAAGCCTACTTGATCATGGTGGATGATCGTTTTGATGTGTTCTTGGATTCGGTTGGCAAGAATTTTGTTGAGTATTTTTGCATCGATGTTCATAAGGGAAATTGGTCTGAAGTTCTCTTTCTTTGTTGGATCTTTGTGTGGCTTTGGTATCAGCGTAATTGTGGCTTCGTAGAAGGAATTGGGTAGTGTTCCTTCTGTTTCTATTTTGTGGAATAGTTTGAAGAGTATTGGTGTTAACTCTTCTTTGAAGGTCTGGTAGAATTCTGCACTGAAACCATCTGGTCCTGTGCTTTTTTTGGTTGGAAGACTTTCTATGACTCCTTCTATTTCTTTAGGCTTTATGGGACTGTTTAGATGGTCTAGTTGGTCCTGATTTAATTTTGGTATTTGGTATCTGTCAAGGAAATTGTCCATTTCCTCCAGATTCTCCAGTTGTGTTGAGTACAGGCTCTTGTAGTAGGATCTGATGATTTTTTGGATTTCCTCAGTTTCCGTTGTTATGTCTCCCTTTTCATTTCTAAGTTTGTTAATTTGGATACTTTCTCTGTGCCCTTTGGTCAGTCTGGCTAAGGGTTTATCTATCTTGTTGATTTTCTCAAAGAACCAGCTCCTAGTTTTGTTGATTTTTTGTATGGTTCTCTTTGTTTCTACTTGATTGATTTCGGCCCTGAGTTTGATGATTTCCTGCCTTCTACTCCTCCTGGGTGAAATAGCTTCTTTTTGTTCTAGGGCTTTCAGGTGTGTCATTAAGTTGGTAATGTATGCTCTCTCCATTTTCTTTTTGGAGGCACTCAGGGCTATGAGTTTTCCTCTTAGCACTGCTTTCATTGTGTCCCATAGATTTGGGTGTGTTGTGTTTTCATTTTCATTGTGTTCCAAAAAGTCTTTAATTTCTTTCTTTATTTCTTCCTTGACCAAGGTGTCATTGAGTAGAGTATTGTTCAATTTCCACGTGTATGTGGGTTTTCTGTTGTTTCTGTTGCTATTGAAGACCACTTTTATTCCATAGTGATCAGATAGGAGGCATGGGATTAGTTCTATCTTTTTATATTTGTTGAGGTCTGTCTTGTGACCAATTATATGGTCGATTTTGGAGAAGGTACCATGAGGTGCTGAAAAAAAGGTATATTCTTTTGTTTTAGGATAGAATGTTCTATATATATCAGTTAAGTCTAATTGGTCCAAAGCTTCAATTAGTTTCATTGTGTCCTTGTTTAGTTTCTGTTTTCCTGATCGGTCCATTGAGGAAAGTGCAGTGTTGAAGTCACCCACAATTATTGTGTTAGGTGTAATGTGTGCTTTGAGTTTTAATAAAGTTTCTTTTATGAAAGAGGGTGCCCTTGCATTTGGAGCATAGATGTTCAGGATTGAGAGTTCTTCTTGTTGTATTTTTCCTTTGACCAGCAAGAAGTGTCCCTCAGAGTCTCTTTTGATGACTTTGGGTTGAAAGTCAATTTTATCTGATATTAAAATGGCTACTCCAGCTTGTTTCCTGAGACCATTTGCTTGTAAAATTGTCTTCCAGCCTTTTACTCTAAGGTAGTGTTTGTCTTTGACCCTGAGGTGTGTTTCCTGTAAGCAGCAAAATGTAGGGTCCTGTTTACGTATCCAGTCAGTTAGTCTGTGTCTTTTTATTGGGGCATTGAGTCCATTGATGTTAAGAGATATTAAGGAATAGTGATTGTTACTTCCTATCATTTTTGACGTTATTTTTTAAATTTGATTGCTTAACTTCTTTTGGGTTTGATGAAAGGTTACTATCTTGCTTTTTTCAGGGTGGAGTTTCCCTCCTTGTATTGGTGTTGTCCTCCTATTATCCTTTTTAGGGCCGGGTTTGTGGATAGATATTGGGTGAACTTGGTTTTGTCGTGAAATATCTTAGTTTCTCCATCTATGGTGATTGAGAGTTTTGCTGGATATAGTAGTTTTGGTTGGCATTTGTGTTCTCTTAGAGTCTGCATGAGATCTGCCCAGGACCTTCTAGCCTTCATAGTCTCAGGTGAAAAGTCTGCTGTGATTCTGATAGGTCTTCCTTTATATGTTACTTGGCCTTTTTCTCTTACTGCCTTTAGTATTCTTTCTTTGTTTAGAACATTTGGTGTTTTGATTATTATGTGACGGGAAGTATTTCTGTTCTGGTCCAGTCTGTTTGGAGTTCTGTAGGCTTCTTGTATATTCATGGGCATCTCTCTCTTTAGGTTAGGGAAGTTTTCTTCCATAATTTTATTGAAGATATTTGCTGGCCCTTTAAGTTGTAAATCTTCACTCTCATCTATGCCTATAATCCTTAGGTTTGGTCTTCTCATTGTGTCCTGGATTTCCTGGATATTTTGGGTTACAAGCTTTTTGCACTTTGCATTTTCTTTAACTGTTGAGTCCATGGTTTCTATGGAATCTTCAGCATCTGAGATTCTTTCTTCTATCTCTTGTATTCTGTTGTTGATATTTGCATCTCTGTCCCCTGATTTCTTCCCAAGGCTTTCTATCTCCAAAGTTGTCTCCCTTTGAGTTTTCTTAGTTGTTTCTACTTCTGATTTTAGATCCTGGATGGTTTTGCTTAGCTCCTTCCCTTGCATGTTTGTGTTTTCCTGTAATTCTTTAAGAGATTTTTGTGTTTCCTCTTTCATGAGCTCAGCCTGTTGACCAAAGTTCTCCTGTATTTCTTTAAGAGATTTTTGTGTTTCGTCTTTCATGACCTCAGCCTGTTGAGCAAAGTTCTCCTGTATTTCTTTAAGTGTTTTTTGCATTTCCTCCTTGTTGGCTTTTGTATTCTCCTGGATTTCTTTCAATGATTTTTGTGTTTCCCTTGCAAGGGCTTCTAACTTTTGATCCATTTTCTCCTCAATGTCCTTCATGTGTTCCTGTACCAGCATCATGACCAGTGATTTTAAATCCAAATCTTGTTTTACTGGTGTGATGGGGTATCCAGGACTTGCTGGTAGAGGAGAATTTGGTTCAGATGTTGCCATATTGCCTTGATTTCTGTTAGTGACGTTTCTGCGTTTGCCTTTTGCCATCTAGCTCTCACTGGTGTTACTTGGTCTTGTCAGTTCTGGACTCACCAGTGTAAGCTGCCCCTTCCCCGTTGGCCTCTGGTGCACAGCTTACACTCTGCACTGCCTATAGACAGGGTGCTGTTGTCCAGGCTGTTCAGATCCCGAAGCAGGCACCTGAAGGCTCCCTCTGGGGCCCGCAGGATTTATTGGAGCACACCGACTTCTCCCAGCTGGCCGCCCGGAAGCCCCCACTAGCCTCTTGAGGGACCTGGAGATGTGGCGGCCACCCAGGCTGATCTGAAGCGGAGAGAGTTGAGCTGGGGGCTTCTGCCTGAGGCCTTGCCCCAGATTGTGTCTGTGGACCAGGTGGAACCCGTGTGCACCCCCAGGGAGCTCCGAAGGTGAATGTTGCTGTGACCTCCCCTGTGCTCCGCTCACTCCGCTGGGCAGCCGATTTCCCCAACCGGGCTGGCGCCCACTAGGTTAGCCTTGTCGCCTGGGCCCTGAGTCCAGGCAAACGCCTGGGAGGCCAAGGTCCGAGCAAAGTTCCCCTAGGGCTATGTCTGTTATTTGGGTCCGCCAGGTGACCCGGATGGCGGGCGTGCGCGTCCGCACTCCGCGAAAGCACCGGGAGAGTCTGTTGTGCTAATAACCTCCTGGGCTGGTTGACACACAGATGGCCCACCAAGCCGCCCAGTTCTTGGGGTCAGTCCTGTGCCTTTTGGGGCCTAGCCCCCCGTTTTGTTAGCCTCAGGCTACGCTTGTTAGCAGTCTCTGCCCTCCCGAGCACTCTGGCTCCTGTAGGCAAAATGGCGGCGCGTGCACCGGCCGGGGCAAAAAAAAAAAAAAAACTCCTGGCTGGGTTGGCGCCCCGATGGCCACTCGAACAGCCCAGGGCCTGGGTGCAGGCCAACGCCCGTCTGGCTCAGACCCCTGCGGTGTTGGGCCTAGGATTATGTTTGTGTACCTCAGTCTGACCGATCTCTGGAGCCCGGGATCAAGATGGCGGTGAGTCTCTCCTGACTGGCGGGCAGCCGAGTTCTGAAGTGGCTTCCGTGCAGCGAAAGGCTCCGCAGAACCGCAGTTGCTTGCCGCCCGGCTGGTCAGCGAAGGTCAGTGGTCGTGGGCGCAGGGCCTAACTGGACCCTGTGTCGCCTTGGTTCCACCGCTGATGGCCCTTAAGCTGGAGCAGCCATTGCTACCGCCGCCGCCGCCGCCGCCGCCGCCCCCACAGGACAGTTTTCTCTCGAAAGGATATGTAAGAATACCACTTCATAAGGAAATACAGTTTTGCAGAGTAAAGACATATACGTACGCATTGGAAACTCTTTACAAGAAGAAATAACGCATCGTACAAAATTAGCTTGTATCTCCAAAACTACACGTTGTATCTCGAAAAGAATTGTTGTGGCGTGTACGTCTTAACATGTATCATCTAAAGAGAACCAAAAGGAGAATTTTCTTTCGTCAAAATTTTTCAGAAAATCACGTTTTAAGGAAATCCCGCATCGTGCGAAATTATCTTGTTTTTCCTAAACAACACGTTGTAAGTCGAAAAGCTTTCATGTTGCGTGTATGTCTAAGTGTGTAGCCTCAAAAGAGAAGGCACAGGACAGTTTTCTCTCCAAAGGATATGTAAGAATACCACTTCATAAGGAAATACAGTTTTGCAGAGTAAAGACATATAAGTACGCATTGGAAACTCTTTACGAGAAGAAATAACGCATAGTACAAAATTAGCTTGTATCTCCAAAACTACACGTTGTATCTCGAAAAGAATTGTTGTGGCGTGTACGTCTTAACATGTAGCATCTAAAGAGAACCAAAAGGAGAATTTTCTTTCGTCAAAATTTTTCAGAAAATCACGTTTTAAGGAAATCCCGCATCGTGCGAAATTATCTTGTTTTTCCTAAACAACACGTTGAAAGTCGAAAAGCTTTCATGTTGCGTGTATGTCTAAGTGTGTAGCCTCAAAAGAGAAGGCACAGGACAGTTTTCTCTCGAAAGGATATGTAAGAATACCACTTCATGAGGAAATACAGTTTTGCAGAGTAAAGACATATACGTACGCATTGGAAACTCTTTACGAGAAGAAATAACGCATAGTACAAAATTAGCTTGTATCTCCAAAACTACACGTTGTATCTCGAAAAGAATTGTTGTGGCGTGTACGTCTTAACATGTAGCATCTAAAGAGAACCAAAAGGAGAATTTTCTTTCGTCAAAATTTTTCAGAAAATCACGTTTTAAGGAAATCCCGCATCGTGCGAAATTATCTTGTTTTTCCTAAACAACACGTTGTAAGTCGAAAAGCTTTCATGTTGCGTGTATGTCTAAGTGTGTAGCCTCAAAAGAGAAGGCACAGGACAGTTTTCTCTCGAAAGGATATGTAAGAATACCACTTCATAAGGAAAATACAGTTTTGCAGAGTAAAGACATATACGTACGCATTGGAAACTCTTTACGAGAAGAAATAACGCATCGTACAAAATTAGCTTGTATCTCCAAAACTACACGTTGTATCTCGAAAAGAATTGTTGTGGCGTGTACGTCTTAACATGTAGCATCTAAAGAGAACCAAAAGGAGAATTTTCTTTCGTCAAAATTTTTCAGAAAATCACGTTTTAAGGAAATCCCGCATCGTGCGAAATTATCTTGTTTTTCCTAAACAACACGTTGTAAGTCGAAAAGCTTTCATGTTGCGTGTATGTCTAAGTGTGTAGCCTCAAAAGAGAAGGCACAAGACAGTTTTCTTTTTTTTTTATTTGATATAATTTATTTACATTTCAAATGATTTCCCCTTTTCTAGCCCCCCCCCACTCCCCGAAAGTCCCGTAAGCCCCCTTCTCTTCCCCTGTCCTCCCTCCCACCCCTTCCCAGTTCCCCGTTCTGGTTTTGCCAAATACTGTTTCACTGAGTCTTTCCAGAACCAGGGACCACTCCTGCTTTCTTCTTGTATCTCATTTGATGTGTGGATTATGTTTTGGGTATTCCAGTTTTCTAGGTTAATAACCACTTATTAGTGAGTGCATACCATGATTCACCTTTTGAGTCTGGGTTACCTCACTTAGTATGATGTTCTCTAGCTCCATCCATTTGCCTAAGAATTTAATGAATTCATTGTTTCTAATGGCTGAATAGTACTCCATTGTGTAGATATAC
Source organism: Apodemus sylvaticus (assembly GCF_947179515.1). Taxonomy (NCBI): domain Eukaryota; kingdom Metazoa; phylum Chordata; class Mammalia; order Rodentia; family Muridae; genus Apodemus; species Apodemus sylvaticus. The sequence goes on from NW_026263013.1 coordinate 346,980, forward strand.
CACATTTTTTGTATCCACTCTTCTGTTGAGGGATACCTGGGTTCTTTCCAGCATCTGGCAATTATAAATAGGGCTGCTATGAACATAGTAGAGCATGTATCCTTATTACATGGTGGGGAATCCTCTGGGTATATGCCCAGGAGTGGTATAGCAGGATCTTCTGGAAGTGAGGTGCCCAGTTTTCGGAGGAACCGCCAGACTGCTTTCCAGAGTGGTTGTACCAATTTGCAACCCCACCAGCAGTGGAGGAGTGTTCCTCTTTCTCCGCACCCTCTCCAACACCTGCTGTCTCCTGAATTTTTAATCTTAGCCATTCTGACTGGTGTAAGATGAAATCTTAGGGTTGTTTTGATTTGCATTTCCCTAATGACTAATGAAGTGGAGCATTTTTTAAGATGCTTCTCCGCCATCCGAAGTTCTTCAGGTGAGAATTCTTTGTTTAACTCTGTACCCCATTTTTTAATAGGGTTGTTCGGTTTTCTGGAGTCTAACTTCTTGAGTTCTTTATATATATTGGATATTAGCCCTCTATCTGATGTAGGATTGGTGAAGATCTTTTCCCAATTTGTTGGTTGCCGATCTGTCCTCTTGATGGTGTCCTTTGCCTTACAGAAACTCTGTAACCTTATGAGGTCCCATTTGTCAATTCTTGCTCTTAGAGCATACGCTATTGGTGTTCTGTTCAGAAACTTTCTCCCTGTACCGATGTCCTCAAGGGTCTTCCCCAGTTTCTTTTCTATTAGCTTCAGAGTGTCTGGCTTTATGTGGAGGTCCTTGATCCATTTGGATTTGAGCTTAGTACAAGGAGACAAGGATGGATCAATTCGCATTCTTCTGCATGCTGACCTCCAGTTGAACCAGCACCATTTGTTGAAAAGGCTATCTTTTTTCCATTGGATGTTTTCAGCCTCTTTGTCGAGGATCAAGTGGCCATAGGTGTGTGGGTTCATTTCTGGATCTTCAATCCTGTTCCATTGATCCTCCTGCCTGTCACTGTACCAATACCATGCAGTTTTTAACACTATTGCTCTGTAGTATTGCTTGAGGTCAGGGATACTGATTCCCCCAGATTTTCTTTTGTTGCTGAGAATAGTTTTAGCTATCCTGGGTTTTTTGTTGTTCCAGATGAATTTGATAATTGCTCTTTCTAACTCTGTGAAGAATTGAGTTGGGATTTTGATGGGTATTGCATTGAATCTGTGTAGTGCTTTAGGCAAAATGGCCATTTTAACTATATTGATTCTACCGATCCATGAGCATGGGAGGTTTTCCCATTTTTTGAGGTCTTCATCCATTTCCTTCTTCAGAGTCTTGAAGTTCTTGCCATACAGATCTTTCGCATGTTTGGTAAGAGTCACCCCAAGATACTTTATACTGTTTGTGGCTATTGTGAAGGGGGTCATTTCCCTAATTTCTTTCTCAGCCTGCTTATCCTTTGAGTATAGGAAGGCCACTGATTTGCTTGAGTTGATTTTGTAACCTGCCACTTTGCTGAAGTTGTTTATCAGCTGTAGGAGCTCTCTAGTGGAGTTCTTTGGGTCACTTAGGTAGACGATCATGTCGTCTGCAAATAATGATAGTTTGACTTCCTCCTTTCCAATTTGTATCCCTTTGACCTCCTTATGTTGTCGAATTGCCCGAGCTAGTACCTCAAGTACAATATTGAAAAGATAAGGAGAAAGGGGGCAGCCTTGTCTAGTCCCTGATTTCAGTGGGATTGCTTCAAGTTTCTCTCCGTTTAGTTTGATGCTGGCTACCGGTTTGCTGTATATTGCTTTTACTATGTTTAGGTATGGGCCTTGAATTCCTGTTCTCTCCAAGACTTTAAGCATGAAAGGATGCTGAATTTTGTCAAATGCTTTTTCAGCATCCAATGAAATGACCATGTGGTTTTGTTCTTTGAGTTTGTTTATGTAGTGGATTGTATTGATGGATTTCCGTATATTGAACCAACCCTGCATTCCCGGGATAAAGCCTACTTGATCATGGTGGATGATCGTTTTGATGTGTTCTTGGATTCGGTTGGCAAGAATTTTGTTGAGTATTTTTGCATCGATGTTCATAAGGGAAATTGGTCTGAAGTTCTCTTTCTTTGTTGGATCTTTGTGTGGCTTTGGTATCAGCGTAATTGTGGCTTCGTAGAAGGAATTGGGTAGTGTTCCTTCTGTTTCTATTTTGTGGAATAGTTTGAAGAGTATTGGTGTTAACTCTTCTTTGAAGGTCTGGTAGAATTCTGCACTGAAACCATCTGGTCCTGTGCTTTTTTTGGTTGGAAGACTTTCTATGACTCCTTCTATTTCTTTAGGCTTTATGGGACTGTTTAGATGGTCTAGTTGGTCCTGATTTAATTTTGGTATTTGGTATCTGTCAAGGAAATTGTCCATTTCCTCCAGATTCTCCAGTTGTGTTGAGTACAGGCTCTTGTAGTAGGATCTGATGATTTTTTGGATTTCCTCAGTTTCCGTTGTTATGTCTCCCTTTTCATTTCTAAGTTTGTTAATTTGGATACTTTCTCTGTGCCCTTTGGTCAGTCTGGCTAAGGGTTTATCTATCTTGTTGATTTTCTCAAAGAACCAGCTCCTAGTTTTGTTGATTTTTTGTATGGTTCTCTTTGTTTCTACTTGATTGATTTCGGCCCTGAGTTTGATGATTTCCTGCCTTCTACTCCTCCTGGGTGAAATAGCTTCTTTTTGTTCTAGGGCTTTCAGGTGTGTCATTAAGTTGGTAATGTATGCTCTCTCCATTTTCTTTTTGGAGGCACTCAGGGCTATGAGTTTTCCTCTTAGCACTGCTTTCATTGTGTCCCATAGATTTGGGTGTGTTGTGTTTTCATTTTCATTGTGTTCCAAAAAGTCTTTAATTTCTTTCTTTATTTCTTCCTTGACCAAGGTGTCATTGAGTAGAGTATTGTTCAATTTCCACGTGTATGTGGGTTTTCTGTTGTTTCTGTTGCTATTGAAGACCACTTTTATTCCATAGTGATCAGATAGGAGGCATGGGATTAGTTCTATCTTTTTATATTTGTTGAGGTCTGTCTTGTGACCAATTATATGGTCGATTTTGGAGAAGGTACCATGAGGTGCTGAAAAAAAGGTATATTCTTTTGTTTTAGGATAGAATGTTCTATATATATCAGTTAAGTCTAATTGGTCCAAAGCTTCAATTAGTTTCATTGTGTCCTTGTTTAGTTTCTGTTTTCCTGATCGGTCCATTGAGGAAAGTGCAGTGTTGAAGTCACCCACAATTATTGTGTTAGGTGTAATGTGTGCTTTGAGTTTTAATAAAGTTTCTTTTATGAAAGAGGGTGCCCTTGCATTTGGAGCATAGATGTTCAGGATTGAGAGTTCTTCTTGTTGTATTTTTCCTTTGACCAGCAAGAAGTGTCCCTCAGAGTCTCTTTTGATGACTTTGGGTTGAAAGTCAATTTTATCTGATATTAAAATGGCTACTCCAGCTTGTTTCCTGAGACCATTTGCTTGTAAAATTGTCTTCCAGCCTTTTACTCTAAGGTAGTGTTTGTCTTTGACCCTGAGGTGTGTTTCCTGTAAGCAGCAAAATGTAGGGTCCTGTTTACGTATCCAGTCAGTTAGTCTGTGTCTTTTTATTGGGGCATTGAGTCCATTGATGTTAAGAGATATTAAGGAATAGTGATTGTTACTTCCTATCATTTTTGACGTTATTTTTTAAATTTGATTGCTTAACTTCTTTTGGGTTTGATGAAAGGTTACTATCTTGCTTTTTTCAGGGTGGAGTTTCCCTCCTTGTATTGGTGTTGTCCTCCTATTATCCTTTTTAGGGCCGGGTTTGTGGATAGATATTGGGTGAACTTGGTTTTGTCGTGAAATATCTTAGTTTCTCCATCTATGGTGATTGAGAGTTTTGCTGGATATAGTAGTTTTGGTTGGCATTTGTGTTCTCTTAGAGTCTGCATGAGATCTGCCCAGGACCTTCTAGCCTTCATAGTCTCAGGTGAAAAGTCTGCTGTGATTCTGATAGGTCTTCCTTTATATGTTACTTGGCCTTTTTCTCTTACTGCCTTTAGTATTCTTTCTTTGTTTAGAACATTTGGTGTTTTGATTATTATGTGACGGGAAGTATTTCTGTTCTGGTCCAGTCTGTTTGGAGTTCTGTAGGCTTCTTGTATATTCATGGGCATCTCTCTCTTTAGGTTAGGGAAGTTTTCTTCCATAATTTTATTGAAGATATTTGCTGGCCCTTTAAGTTGTAAATCTTCACTCTCATCTATGCCTATAATCCTTAGGTTTGGTCTTCTCATTGTGTCCTGGATTTCCTGGATATTTTGGGTTACAAGCTTTTTGCACTTTGCATTTTCTTTAACTGTTGAGTCCATGGTTTCTATGGAATCTTCAGCATCTGAGATTCTTTCTTCTATCTCTTGTATTCTGTTGTTGATATTTGCATCTCTGTCCCCTGATTTCTTCCCAAGGCTTTCTATCTCCAAAGTTGTCTCCCTTTGAGTTTTCTTAGTTGTTTCTACTTCTGATTTTAGATCCTGGATGGTTTTGCTTAGCTCCTTCCCTTGCATGTTTGTGTTTTCCTGTAATTCTTTAAGAGATTTTTGTGTTTCCTCTTTCATGAGCTCAGCCTGTTGACCAAAGTTCTCCTGTATTTCTTTAAGAGATTTTTGTGTTTCGTCTTTCATGACCTCAGCCTGTTGAGCAAAGTTCTCCTGTATTTCTTTAAGTGTTTTTTGCATTTCCTCCTTGTTGGCTTTTGTATTCTCCTGGATTTCTTTCAATGATTTTTGTGTTTCCCTTGCAAGGGCTTCTAACTTTTGATCCATTTTCTCCTCAATGTCCTTCATGTGTTCCTGTACCAGCATCATGACCAGTGATTTTAAATCCAAATCTTGTTTTACTGGTGTGATGGGGTATCCAGGACTTGCTGGTAGAGGAGAATTTGGTTCAGATGTTGCCATATTGCCTTGATTTCTGTTAGTGACGTTTCTGCGTTTGCCTTTTGCCATCTAGCTCTCACTGGTGTTACTTGGTCTTGTCAGTTCTGGACTCACCAGTGTAAGCTGCCCCTTCCCCGTTGGCCTCTGGTGCACAGCTTACACTCTGCACTGCCTATAGACAGGGTGCTGTTGTCCAGGCTGTTCAGATCCCGAAGCAGGCACCTGAAGGCTCCCTCTGGGGCCCGCAGGATTTATTGGAGCACACCGACTTCTCCCAGCTGGCCGCCCGGAAGCCCCCACTAGCCTCTTGAGGGACCTGGAGATGTGGCGGCCACCCAGGCTGATCTGAAGCGGAGAGAGTTGAGCTGGGGGCTTCTGCCTGAGGCCTTGCCCCAGATTGTGTCTGTGGACCAGGTGGAACCCGTGTGCACCCCCAGGGAGCTCCGAAGGTGAATGTTGCTGTGACCTCCCCTGTGCTCCGCTCACTCCGCTGGGCAGCCGATTTCCCCAACCGGGCTGGCGCCCACTAGGTTAGCCTTGTCGCCTGGGCCCTGAGTCCAGGCAAACGCCTGGGAGGCCAAGGTCCGAGCAAAGTTCCCCTAGGGCTATGTCTGTTATTTGGGTCCGCCAGGTGACCCGGATGGCGGGCGTGCGCGTCCGCACTCCGCGAAAGCACCGGGAGAGTCTGTTGTGCTAATAACCTCCTGGGCTGGTTGACACACAGATAGCCCACCAAGCCGCCCAGTTCTTGGGGTCAGTCCTGTGCCTTTTGGGGCCTAGACCCCCGTTTTGTTAGCCTCAGGCTACGCTTGTTAGCAGTCTCTGCCCTCCCGAGCACTCTGGCTCCTGTAGGCAAAATGGCGGCGCGTGCACCGGCCGGGGCAAAAAAAAAAAAAAAACTCCTGGCTGGGTTGGCGCCCCGATGGCCACTCGAACAGCCCAGGGCCTGGGTGCAGGCCAACGCCCGTCTGGCTCAGACCCCTGCGGTGCTGGGCCTAGGATTATGTTTGTGTACCTCAGTCTGACCGATCTCTGGAGCCCGGGATCAAGATGGCGGTGAGTCTCTCCTGACTGGCGGGCAGCCGAGTTCTGAAGTGGCTTCCGTGCAGCGAAAGGCTCCGCAGAACCGCAGTTGCTTGCCGCCCGGCTGGTCAGCGAAGGTCAGTGGTCGTGGGCGCAGGGCCTAACTGGACCCTGTGTCGCCTTGGTTCCACCGCTGATGGCCCTTCAGCTGGAGCAGCCACTGCTACCACCGCCGCCGCCGCCGCCGCCCCCACAGGACAGTTTTCTCTCGAAAGGATATGTAAGAATACCACTTCATAAGGAAATACAGTTTTGCAGAGTAAAGACATATACGTACGCATTGGAAACTCTTTACAAGAAGAAATAACGCATCGTACAAAATTAGCTTGTATCTCCAAAACTACACGTTGTATCTCGAAAAGAATTGTTGTGGCGTGTACGTCTTAACATGTATCATCTAAAGAGAACCAAAAGGAGAATTTTCTTTCGTCAAAATTTTTCAGAAAATCACGTTTTAAGGAAATCCCGCATCGTGCGAAATTATCTTGTTTTTCCTAAACAACACGTTGTAAGTCGAAAAGCTTTCATGTTGCGTGTATGTCTAAGTGTGTAGCCTCAAAAGAGAAGGCACAGGACAGTTTTCTCTCCAAAGGATATGTAAGAATACCACTTCATAAGGAAATACAGTTTTGCAGAGTAAAGACATATAAGTACGCATTGGAAACTCTTTACGAGAAGAAATAACGCATAGTACAAAATTAGCTTGTATCTCCAAAACTACACGTTGTATCTCGAAAAGAATTGTTGTGGCGTGTACGTCTTAACATGTAGCATCTAAAGAGAACCAAAAGGAGAATTTTCTTTCGTCAAAATTTTTCAGAAAATCACGTTTTAAGGAAATCCCGCATCGTGCGAAATTATCTTGTTTTTCCTAAACAACACGTTGAAAGTCGAAAAGCTTTCATGTTGCGTGTATGTCTAAGTGTGTAGCCTCAAAAGAGAAGGCACAGGACAGTTTTCTCTCGAAAGGATATGTAAGAATACCACTTCATAAGGAAATACAGTTTTGCAGAGTAAAGACATATAGGTACGCATTGGAAACTCTTTACGAGAAGAAATAACGCATAGTACAAAATTAGCTTGTATCTCCAAAACTACACGTTGTATCTCTAAAAGAATTGTTGTGGCGTGTACGTCTTAACATGTAGCATCTAAAGAGAACCAAAAGGAGAATTTTCTTTCGTCAAAATTTTTCAGAAAATCACGTTTTAAGGAAATCCCGCATCGTGCGAAATTATCTTGTTTTTCCTAAACAACACGTTGTAAGTCGAAAAGCTTTCATGTTGCGTGTATGTCTAAGTGTGTAGCCTCAAAAGAGAAGGCACAGGACAGTTTTCTCTCGAAAGGATATGTAAGAATACCACTTCATAAGGAAATACAGTTTTGCAGAGTAAAGACATATACGTACGCATTGGAAACTCTTTACAAGAAGAAATAACGCATAGTACAAAATTAGCTTGTATCTCCAAAACTACACGTTGTATCTCGAAAAGAATTGTTGTGGCGTGTACATCTTAACATGTAGCATCTAAAGAGAACCAAAAGGAGAATTTTCTTTCGTCAAAATTTTTCAGAAAATCACGTTTTAAGGAAATCCCGCATCGTGCGAAATTATCTTGTTTTTCCTAAACAACACGTTGTAAGTCGAAAAGCTTTCATGTTGCGTGTATGTCTAAGTGTGTAGCCTCAAAAGAGAAGGCACAGGACAGTTTTCTCTCGAAAGGATATGTAAGAATACCACTTCATAAGGAAATACAGTTTTGCAGAGTAAAGACATATACGTATGCATTGGAAACTCCTTACGAGAAGAAATAACGCATCGTACAAAATTAGTTTGTATCTCCAAAACTACACGTTGTATCTCGAAAAGAATTGTTGTGGCGTGTACGTCTTAACATGTAGCATCTAAAGAGAACCAAAAGGAGAATTTTCTTTCGTCAAAATTTTTCAGAAAATCACGTTTTAAGGAAATCCCGCATCGTGCGAAATTATCTTGTTTTTCCTAAACAACACGTTGTAAGTCGAAAAGCTTTCATGTTGCGTGTATGTCTATGTGTGTAGCCTCAAAAGAGAAGGCACAGGACAGTTTTCTCTCGAAAGGATATGTAAGAATACCACTTCATAAGGAAATACAGTTTTGCAGAGTAAAGACATATACGTACGCATTGGAAACTCTTTACGAGAAGAAATAACGCATCGTACAAAATTAGCTTGTATCTCCAAAACTACACGTTGTATCTCGAAAATGAATTGTTGTGGCGTGTACGTCTTAACATGTAGCATCTAAAGAGAACCAAAAGGAGAATTTTCTTTCGTCAAAATTTTTCAGAAAATCACGTTTTAAGGAAATCCCACATCGTGCGAAATTATCTTGTTTTTCCTAAACAACACGTTGTAAGTCGAAAAGATTTCATGTTGCGTGTATGTCTAAGTGTGTAGCCTCAAAAAAGAAGGCACAGGACAGTTTTCTCTCGAAAGGATATGTAACAATACCACTTCATAAGGAAATACAGTTTTGCAGAGTAAAGACATATACGTACGCATTGGAAACTCTTTACGAGAAGAAATAACGCATCGTACAAAATTAGCTTGTATCTCCAAAACTACACGTTGTATCTCGAAAAGAATTGTTGTGGCGTGTACGTCTTAACATGTAGCATCTAAAGAGAACCAAAAGGAGAATTTTCTTTCGTCAAAATTTTTCAGAAAATCACGTTTTAAGGAAATCCCGCATCGTGCGAAATTATCTTGTTTTTCCTAAACAACACGTTGTAAGTCGAAAAGCTTTCATGTTGCGTGTATGTCTAAGTGTGCAGCCTCAAAAGAGAAGGCACAGGACAGTTTTCTCTCGAAAGGATATGTAAGAATACCACTTCATAAGGAAATACAGTTTTGCAGAGTAAAGACATATACGTACGCATTGGAAACTCTTTACGAGAAGAAATAACGCATCGTACAAAATTAGCTTGTATCTCCAAAACTACACATTGTATCTCGAAAAGAATTGTTGTGGCGTGTACGTCTTAACATGTAGCATCTAAAGAGAACCAAAAGGAGAATTTTCTTTCGTCAAAATTTTTCAGAAAATCACGTTTTAAGGAAATCCCGCATCGTGCGAAATTATCTTGTTTTTCCTAAACAACACGTTGTAAGTCGAAAAGCTTTCATGTTGCGTGTATGTCTAAGTGTGTAGCCTCAAAAGAGAAGGCACAGGACAGTTTTCTCTCGAAAGGATATGTAAGAATACCACTTCATAAGGAAATACAGTTTTGCAGAGTAAAGACATATACGTACGCATTGGAAACTCTTTACGAGAAGAAATAACGCATAGTACAAAATTAGCTTGTATCTCCAAAACTACACGTTGTATCTCGAAAAGAATTGTTGTGGCGTGTACGTCTTAACATGTAGCATCTAAAGAGAACCAAAAGGAGAATTTTCTTTCGTCAAAATTTTTCAGAAAATCACGTTTTAAGGAAATCCCGCATCGTGCGAAATTATCTTGTTTTTCCTAAACAACACGTTGTAAGTCGAAAAGCTTTCATGTTGCGTGTATGTCTAAGTGTGTAGCCTCAAAAGAGAAGGCACAGGACAGTTTTCTCTCGAAAGGATATGTAAGAATACCACTTCATAAGGAAATACAGTTTTGCAGAGTAAAGACATATACGTACGCATTGGAAACTCTTTACGAGAAGAAATAACGCATAGTACAAAATTAGCTTGTATCTCCAAAACTACACGTTGTATCTCGAAAAGAATTGTTGTGGCGTGTACGTCTTAACATGTAGCATCTAAAGAGAACCAAAAGGAGAATTTTCTTTCTTCAAAATTTTTCAGAAAATCACGTTTTAAGGAAATCCCGCATCGTGCGAAATTATCTTGTTTTTCCTAAACAACACGTTGTAAATCGAAAAGCTTTCATGTTGCGTGTATGTCTAAGTGTGTAGCCTCAAAAGAGAGGGCACAGGACAGTTTTCTCTCGAAAGGATATGTAAGAATACCACTTCATAAGGAAATACAGTTTTGCAGAGTAAAGACATATACGTACGCATTGGAAACTCTTTACTAGAAGAAATAATGCATAGTACAAAATTAGCTTGTATCTCCAAAACTACACGTTGTATCTCGAAAAGAATTGCTGTGGCGTGTACGTCTTAACATGTAGCATCTAAAGAGAACCAAAAGGAGAATTTTCTTTCGTCAAAATTTTTCAGAAAATCACGTTTTAAGGAAATCCCGCATCGTGCGAAATTATCTTCTTTTTCCTAAACAACACGTTGTAAGTCGAAAAGCTTTCATGTTGCGTGTATGTCTAAGTGTGTAGCCTCAAAAGAGAAGGCAGAGGACAGTTTTCTCTCGAAAGGATATGTAAGAATACCACTTCATAAGGAAATACAGTTTTGCAGAGTAAAGACATATACATACGCATTGGAAACTCTTTACGAGAAGAAATAACGCATAGTACAAAATTAGCTTGTATCTCCAAAACTACACGTTGTATCTCGAAAAGAATTGCTGTGGCGTGTTCGTCTTAACATGTAGCATCTAAAGAGAACCAAAAGGAGAATTTTCTTTCGTCAAAATTTTTCAGGAAATCACGTTTTAAGGAAATCCCGCATCATGCGAAATTATCTTGTTTTTCCTAAACAACACGTTGTAAGTCGAAAAGCTTTCTTGTTGCATGTATGTCTAAGTGTGTAGCCTCAAAAGAGAAGGCACAGGACAGTTTTCTCTCGAAAAGATATGTAAGAATACCACTTCATAAGGAAATACAGTTTTGCAGAGTAAAGACATATACTTACGCATTGGAAACTCTTTACGAGAAGAAATAACGCATAGTACAAAATTAGCTTGTATCTCCAAAACTACACGTTGTATCTCGAAAAGAATTGTTGTTGCGTGTACGTCTTAACACGTAGCATCTAAAGAGAACCAAAAGGAGAATTTTCTTTCGTCAAAATTTTTCAGAAAATCACGTTTTAAGGAAATCCCGCATCGTGCGAAATTATCTTGTTTTTCCTAAACAACACGTTGTAAGTCGAAAAGCTTTCATGTTGCGTGTATGTCTAAGTGTGTAGCCTCAAAAGAGAAGGCACAGGACAGTTTTCTCTCGAAAGGATATGTAAGAATACCACTTCGTAAGGAAATACAGTTTTGCAGAGTAAAGACATATACGTACGCATTGGAAACTCTTTACAAGAAGAAATAACGCATAGTACAAAATTAGCTTGTATCTCCAAAACTACACGTTGTATCTCGAAAAGAATTGTTGTGGCGTGTACATCTTAACATGTAGCATCTAAAGAGAACCAAAAGGAGAATTTTCTTTCGTCAAAATTTTTCAGAAAATCACGTTTTAAGGAAATCCCGCATCGTGCGAAATTATCTTGTTTTTCCTAAACAACACGTTGTAAGTCGAAAAGCTTTCATGTTGCGTGTATGTCTAAGTGTGTAGCCTCAAAAGAGAAGGCACAGGACAGTTTTCTCTCGAAAGGATATGTAAGAATACCACTTCATAAGGAAATACAGTTTTGCAGAGTAAAGACATATACGTATGCATTGGAAACTCCTTACGAGAAGAAATAACGCATCGTACAAAATTAGTTTGTATCTCCAAAACTACACGTTGTATCTCGAAAAGAATTGTTGTGGCGTGTACGTCTTAACATGTAGCATCTAAAGAGAACCAAAAGGAGAATTTTCTTTCGTCAAAATTTTTCAGAAAATCACGTTTTAAGGAAATCCCGCATCGTGCGAAATTATCTTGTTTTTCCTAAACAACACGTTGTAAGTCGAAAAGCTTTCATGTTGCGTGTATGTCTATGTGTGTAGCCTCAAAAGAGAAGGCACAGGACAGTTTTCTCTCGAAAGGATATGTAAGAATACCACTTCATAAGGAAATACAGTTTTGCAGAGTAAAGACATATACGTACGCATTGGAAACTCTTTACGAGAAGAAATAACGCATCGTACAAAATTAGCTTGTATCTCCAAAACTACACGTTGTATCTCGAAAAGAATTGTTGTGGCGTGTACGTCTTAACATGTAGCATCTAAAGAGAACCAAAAGGAGAATTTTCTTTCGTCAAAATTTTTCAGAAAATCACGTTTTAAGGAAATCCCACATCGTGCGAAATTATCTTGTTTTTCCTAAACAACACGTTGTAAGTCGAAAAGATTTCATGTTGCGTGTATGTCTAAGTGTGTAGCCTCAAAAAAGAAGGCACAGGACAGTTTTCTCTCGAAAGGATATGTAACAATACCACTTCATAAGGAAATACAGTTTTGCAGAGTAAAGACATATACGTACGCATTGGAAACTCTTTACGAGAAGAAATAACGCATCGTACAAAATTAGCTTGTATCTCCAAAACTACACGTTGTATCTCGAAAAGAATTGTTGTGGCGTGTACGTCTTAACATGTAGCATCTAAAGAGAACCAAAAGGAGAATTTTCTTTCGTCAAAATTTTTCAGAAAATCACGTTTTAAGGAAATCCCGCATCGTGCGAAATTATCTTGTTTTTCCTAAACAACACGTTGTAAGTCGAAAAGCTTTCATGTTGCGTGTATGTCTAAGTGTGCAGCCTCAAAAGAGAAGGCACAGGACAGTTTTCTCTCGAAAGGATATGTAAGAATACCACTTCATAAGGAAATACAGTTTTGCAGAGTAAAGACATATACGTACGCATTGGAAACTCTTTACGAGAAGAAATAACGCATCGTACAAAATTAGCTTGTATCTCCAAAACTACACGTTGTATCTCGAAAAGAATTGTTGTGGCGTGTACGTCTTAACATGTAGCATCTAAAGAGAACCAAAAGGAGAATTTTCTTTCGTCAAAATTTTTCAGAAAATCACGTTTTAAGGAAATCCCGCATCGTGCGAAATTATCTTGTTTTTCCTAAACAACACGTTGTAAGTCGAAAAGCTTTCATGTTGCGTGTATGTCTAAGTGTGTAGCCTCAAAAGAGAAGGCACAGGACAGTTTTCTCTCGAAAGGATATGTAAGAATACCACTTCATAAGGAAATACAGTTTTGCAGAGTAAAGACATATACGTACGCATTGGAAACTCTTTACGAGAAGAAATAACGCATAGTACAAAATTAGCTTGTATCTCCAAAACTACACGTTGTATCTCGAAAAGAATTGTTGTGGCGTGTACGTCTTAACATGTAGCATCTAAAGAGAACCAAAAGGAGAATTTTCTTTCGTCAAAATTTTTCAGAAAATCACGTTTTAAGGAAATCCCGCATCGTGCGAAATTATCTTGTTTTTCCTAAACAACACGTTGTAAGTCGAAAAGCTTTCATGTTGCGTGTATGTCTAAGTGTGTAGCCTCAAAAGAGAAGGCACAGGACAGTTTTCTCTCGAAAGGATATGTAAGAATACCACTTCATAAGGAAATACAGTTTTGCAGAGTAAAGACATATACGTACGCATTGGAAACTCTTTACGAGAAGAAATAACGCATAGTACAAAATTAGCTTGTATCTCCAAAACTACACGTTGTATCTCGAAAAGAATTGTTGTGGCGTGTACGTCTTAACATGTAGCATCTAAAGAGAACCAAAAGGAGAATTTTCTTTCTTCAAAATTTTTCAGAAAATCACGTTTTAAGGAAATCCCGCATCGTGCGAAATTATCTTGTTTTTCCTAAACAACACGTTGTAAATCGAAAAGCTTTCATGTTGCGTGTATGTCTAAGTGTGTAGCCTCAAAAGAGAGGGCACAGGACAGTTTTCTCTCGAAAGGATATGTAAGAATACCACTTCATAAGGAAATACAGTTTTGCAGAGTAAAGACATATACGTACGCATTGGAAACTCTTTACTAGAAGAAATAATGCATAGTACAAAATTAGCTTGTATCTCCAAAACTACACGTTGTATCTCGAAAAGAATTGCTGTGGCGTGTACGTCTTAACATGTAGCATCTAAAGAGAACCAAAAGGAGAATTTTCTTTCGTCAAAATTTTTCAGAAAATCACGTTTTAAGGAAATCCCGCATCGTGCGAAATTATCTTCTTTTTCCTAAACAACACGTTGTAAGTCGAAAAGCTTTCATGTTGCGTGTATGTCTAAGTGTGTAGCCTCAAAAGAGAAGGCAGAGGACAGTTTTCTCTCGAAAGGATATGTAAGAATACCACTTCATAAGGAAATACAGTTTTGCAGAGTAAAGACATATACATACGCATTGGAAACTCTTTACGAGAAGAAATAACGCATAGTACAAAATTAGCTTGTATCTCCAAAACTACACGTTGTATCTCGAAAAGAATTGCTGTGGCGTGTTCGTCTTAACATGTAGCATCTAAAGAGAACCAAAAGGACAATTTTCTTTCGTCAAAATTTTTCAGGAAATCACGTTTTAAGGAAATCCCGCATCATGCGAAATTATCTTGTTTTTCCTAAACAACACGTTGTAAGTCGAAAAGCTTTCTTGTTGCATGTATGTCTAAGTGTGTAGCCTCAAAAGAGAAGGCACAGGACAGTTTTCTCTCGAAAAGATATGTAAGAATACCACTTCATAAGGAAATACAGTTTTGCAGAGTAAAGACATATACTTACGCATTGGAAACTCTTTACGAGAAGAAATAACGCATAGTACAAAATTAGCTTGTATCTCCAAAACTACACGTTGTATCTCGAAAAGAATTGCTGTGGCGTGTACGTCTTAACATGTAGCATCTAAAGAGAACCAAAAGGAGAATTTTCTTTCGTCAAAATTTTTCAGAAAATCACGTTTTAAGGAAATCCCGCATCGTGCGAAATAATCTTGTTTTTCCTAAACAACACGTTGTAAGTCGAAAAGCTTTCATGTTGCGTGTATGTCTAAGTGTGTAGCCTCAAAAGAGAAGGCACAGGACAGTTTTCTCTCGAAAGGATATGTAAGAATACCACTTCATAAGGAAATACAGTTTTGCAGAGTAAAGACATATACGTATGCATTGGAAACTCTTTACGAGAAGAAATAACGCATAGTACAAAATTAGCTTCTATCTCCAAAACTACACGTTGTATCTCGAAAAGAATTGTTGTGGCGTGTACGTCTTAACATGTAGCATCTAAAGAGAACCAAAAGGAGAATTTTCTTTCGTCAAAATTTTTCAGAAAATCACGTTTTAAGGAAATCCCGCATCGTGCGAAATTATCTTGTTTTTCCTAAACAACACGTTGTAAGTCGAAAAGCTTTCATGTTGCGTGTATGTCTAAGTGTGTAGCCTCAAAAGAGAAGGCACAGGACAGTTTTCTCTCGAAAGGATATGTAAGAATACCACTTCATAAGGAAATACAGTTTTGCAGAGTAAAGACATATACTTACGCATTGGAAACTCTTTACGAGAAGAAATAACGCATAGTACAAAATTAGCTTGTATCTCCAAAACTACACGTTGTATCTCGAAAAGAATTCTTGTGGCGTGTACGTCTTAACATGTAGCATCTAAAGAGAACCAAAAGGAGAATTTTCTTTCGTCAAAATTTTTCAGAAAATCACGTTTTAAGGAAATCCCGCATCGTGCGAAATTATCTTGTTTTTCCTAAACAACACGTTGTAAGTCGAAAAGCTTTCATGTTGCGTGTATGTCTAAGTGTGTAGCCTCAAAAGAGAAGGCACAGGACAGTTTTCTCTCGAAAGGATATGTAAGAATACCACTTCATAAGGAAATACAGTTTTGCAGAGTAAAGACATATACGTACGCATTGGAAACTCTTTACGAGAAGAAATAACGCATCGTACAAAATTAGCTTGTATCTCCAAAACTACACGTTGTATCTAGAAAAGAATTGTTGTGGCGTGTACGTCTTAACATGTAGCATCTAAAGAGAACCAAAAGGAGAATTTTCTTTCGTCAAAATTTTTCAGAAAATCACGTTTTAAGGAAATCCCGCATTGTGCGAAATTATCTTGTTTTTCCTAAACAACACGTTGTAAGTCGAAAAGCTTTCATGTTGCGTGTATGTCTAAGTGTGTAGCCTCAAAAGAGAAGGCACAGGACAGTTTTCTCTCGAAAGGATATGTAAGAATACCACTTCATAAGGAAATACAGTTTTGCAGAGTAAAGACATATACGTACGCATTGGAAACTCTTTACGAGAAGAAATAACGCATCGTACAAAATTAGCTTGTATCTCCAAAACTACACGTTGTATCTCGAAAAGAATTGTTGTGGCGTGTACGTCTTAACATGTAGCATCTAAAGAGAACCAAAAGGAGAATTTTCTTTCGTCAAAATTTTTCAGAAAATCACGTTTTAAGGAAATCCCGCATCGTGCGAAATTATCTTGTTTTTCCTAAACAACACGTTGTAAGTCGAAAAGCTTTCATGTTGCGTGTATGTCTTAGTGTGTAGCCTCAAAACAGAAGGCACAGGACAGTTTTCTCTCGAAAGGATATGTAAGAATACCACTTCATAAGGAAATACAGTTTTGCAGAGTAAAGACATATACGTACGCATTGGAAACTCTTTATGAGAAGAAATAACGCATAGTACAAAATTAGCTTGTATCTCCAAAACTACACGTTGTATCTCGAAAAGAATTGTTGTGGCGTGTACGTCTTAACATGTAGCATCTAAAGAGAACCAAAAGGAGAATTTTCTTTCGTCAAAATTTTTCAGAAATTCACGTTTTAAGGAAATCCCGCATCGTGCGAAATTATCTTGTTTTTCCTAAACAACACGTTGTAAGTCGAAAAGCTTTCATGTTGCGTGTATGTCTAAGTGTGTAGCCTCAAAAGAGAAGGCACAGGACAGTTTTCTCTCGAAAAGATATGTAAGAATACCACTTCATAAGGAAATACAGTTTTGCAGAGTAAAGACATATACGTACGCATTGGAAACTCTTTATGAGAAGAAATAACGCATAGTACAAAATTAGCTTGTATCTCCAAAACTACACGTTGTATCTCGAAAAGAATTGTTGTGGCGTGTACGTCTTAACATGTAGCATCTAAAGAGAACCAAAAGGAGAATTTTCTTTCGTCAAAATTTTTCAGAAAATCACGTTTTAAGGAAATCCCGAATCGTGCGAAATTATCTTGTTTTTCCTAAACAACACGTTGTAAGTCGAAAAGCTTTCATGTTGCGTGTATGTCTAAGTGTGTAGCCTCAAAAGAGAAGGCACAGGACAGTTTTCTCTCGAAAGGATATGTAAGAATACCACTTCATAAGGAAATACAGTTTTGCAGAGTAAAGACATATACGTACGCATTGGAAACTCTTTACGAGAAGAAATAACGCATAGTACAAAATTAGCTTGTATCTCCAAAACTACACGTTGTATCTCGAAAAGAATTGTTGTGGCGTGTACGTCTTAACATGTAGCATCTAAAGAGAACCAAAAGGAGAATTTTCTTTCCTCAAAATTTTTCAGAAAATCACGTTTTAAGGAAATCCCGCATCGTGCGAAATTATCTTGTTTTTCCTAAACAACACGTTGTAAGTCGAAAAGCTTTCATGTTGCGTGTATGTCTAAGTGTGTAGCCTCAAAAGAGAAGGCACAGGACAGTTTTCTCTCCAAAGGATATGTAAGAATACCACTTCATAAGGAAATACAGTTTTGCAGAGTAAAGACATATACGTACGAATTGGAAACTCTTTACGAGAAGAAATAACGCATAGTACAAAATTAGCTTGTATCTCCAAAACTACACGTTGTATCTCGAAATGAATTGTTGTGGCGTGTACGTCTTAACATGTAGCATCTAAAGAGAACCAAAAGGAGAATTTTCTTTCGTCAAAATTTTTCAGAAAATCACGTTTTAAGGAAATCCCGCATCGTGCGAAATTATCTTGTTTTTCCTAAACAACACGTTGTAAGTCGAAAAGCTTTCATGTTGCGTGTATGTCTAAGTGTGTAGCCTCAAAAGAGAAGGCACAGGACAGTTTTCTCTCGAAAGGATATGTAAGAATACCACTTCATAAGGAAATAGAGTTTTGCAGAGTAAAGACATATACGTACGCATTGGAAACTCTTTACTAGAAGAAATAATGCATAGTACAAAATTAGCTTGTATCTCCAAAACTACACGTTGTATCTCGAAAAGAATTGCTGTGGCGTGTACGTCTTAACATGTAGCATCTAAAGAGAACCAAAAGGAGAATTTTCTTTCGTCAAAATTTTTCAGAAAATCACGTTTTAAGGAAATCCCGCATCGTGCGAAATTATCTTCTTTTTCCTAAACAACACGTTGTAAGTCGAAAAGCTTTCATGTTGCGTGTATGTCTAAGTGTGTAGCCTCAAAAGAGAAGGCACAGGACAGTTTTCTCTCGAAAGGATATGTAACAATACCACTTCATAAGGAAATACAGCTTTGCAGAGTAAAGACATATACGTACGCATTGGAAACTCTTTACGAGAAGAAATAACGCATAGTACAAAATTAGCTTGTATCTCCAAAACTACACGTTGTATCTCGAAAAGAATTGTGGCGTGTACGTCTTAACATGTAGCATCTAAAGAGAACCAAAAGGAGAATTTTCTTTCGTCAAAATTTTTCAGAAAATCACGTTTTAAGGAAATCCCGCATCGTGCGAAATTATCTTGTTTTTCCTAAACAACACGGTGTAAGTCGAAAAGCTTTCATGTTGCGTGTATGTCTAAGTGTGTAGCCTCAAAAGAGAAGGCACAGGACAGTTTTCTCTCCAAAGGATATGTAAGAATACCACTTCATAAGGAAATACAGTTTTGCAGAGTAAAGACATATACGTACGCATTGGAAACTCTTTACGAGAAGAAATAACGCATAGTACAAAATTAGCTTGTATCTCCAAAACTACACGTTGTATCTCGAAAAGAATTGCTGTGGCGTGTTCGTCTTAACATGTAGCATCTAAAGAGAACCAAAAGGAGAATTTTCTTTCGTCAAAATTTTTCAGAAAATCACGTTTTAAGGAAATCCCGCATCGTGCGAAATTATCTTGTTTTTCCTAAACAACACGTTGTAAGTCGAAAAGCTTTCTTGTTGCGTGTATGTCTAAGTGTGTAGCCTCAAAAGAGAAGGCACAGGACAGTTTTCTCTCGAAAGGATATGTAAGAATACCACTTCATAAGGAAATACAGTTTTGCAGAGTAAAGACATATACTTACGCATTGGAAACTCTTTACGAGAAGAAATAACGCATAGTATAAAATTAGCTTGTATCTCCCAAACTACACGTTGTATCTCGAAAAGAATTGCTGTGGCGTGTACGTCTTAACATGTAGCATCTAAAGAGAACCAAAAGGCGAATTTTCTTTCGTCAAAATTTTTCAGAAAATCACGTTTTAAGGAAATCCCGCATCGTGCGAAATTATCTTGTTTTTCCTAAACAACACGTTGTAAGTCGAAAAGCTTTCATGTTGCGTGTATGTCTAAGTGTGTAGCCTCAAAAGAGAAGGCACAGGACAGTTTTCTCTCGAAAGGATATGTAAGAATACCACTTCATAAGGAAATACAGTTTTGCAGAGTAAAGACATATACGTACGCATTGGAAACTCTTTACGAGAAGAAATAACGCATAGTACAAAATTAGCTTGTATCTCCAAAACTACACGTTGTATCTCGAAATGAATTGTTGTGGCGTGTACGTCTTAACATGTAGCATCTAAAGAGAACCAAAAGGAGAATTTTCTTTCGTCAAAATTTTTCAGAAAATCACGTTTTAAGGAAATCCCGCATCGTGCGAAATTATCTTGTTTTTCCTAAACAACACGTTGTAAGTCGAAAAGCTTTCATGTTGCGTGTATGTCTAAGTGTGTAGCCTCAAAAGAGAAGGCACAGGACAGTTTTCTCTCGAAAGGATATGTAAGAATACCACTTCATAAGGAAATACAGTTTTGCAGAGTAAAGACATATACGTACGCATTGGAAACTCTTTACTAGAAGAAATAATGCATAGTACAAAATTAGCTTGTATCTCCAAAACTACACGTTGTATCTCGAAAAGAATTGCTGTGGCGTGTACGTCTTAACATGTAGCATCTAAAGAGAACCAAAAGGAGAATTTTCTTTCGTCAAAATTTTTCAGAAAATCACGTTTTAAGGAAATCCCGCATCGTGCGAAATTATCTTCTTTTTCCTAAACAACACGTTGTAAGTCGAAAAGCTTTCATGTTGCGTGTATGTCTAAGTGTGTAGCCTCAAAAGAGAAGGCACAGGACAGTTTTCTCTCGAAAGGATATGTAACAATACCACTTCATAAGGAAATACAGCTTTGCAGAGTAAAGACATATACGTACGCATTGGAAACTCTTTACGAGAAGAAATAACGCATAGTACAAAATTAGCTTGTATCTCCAAAACTACACGTTGTATCTCGAAAAGAATTGTGGCGTGTACGTCTTAACATGTAGCATCTAAAGAGAACCAAAAGGAGAATTTTCTTTCGTCAAAATTTTTCAGAAAATCACGTTTTAAGGAAATCCCGCATCGTGCGAAATTATCTTGTTTTTCCTAAACAACACGGTGTAAGTCGAAAAGCTTTCATGTTGCGTGTATGTCTAAGTGTGTAGCCTCAAAAGAGAAGGCACAGGACAGTTTTCTCTCCAAAGGATATGTAAGAATACCACTTCATAAGGAAATACAGTTTTGCAGAGTAAAGACATATACGTACGCATTGGAAACTCTTTACGAGAAGAAATAACGCATAGTACAAAATTAGCTTGTATCTCCAAAACTACACGTTGTATCTCGAAAAGAATTGCTGTGGCGTGTTCGTCTTAACATGTAGCATCTAAAGAGAACCAAAAGGAGAATTTTCTTTCGTCAAAATTTTTCAGAAAATCACGTTTTAAGGAAATCCCGCATCGTGCGAAATTATCTTGTTTTTCCTAAACAACACGTTGTAAGTCGAAAAGCTTTCTTGTTGCGTGTATGTCTAAGTGTGTAGCCTCAAAAGAGAAGGCACAGGACAGTTTTCTCTCGAAAGGATATGTAAGAATACCACTTCATAAGGAAATACAGTTTTGCAGAGTAAAGACATATACGTACGCATTGGAAACTCTTTACGAGAAGAAATAACGCATAGTACAAAATTAGCTTGTATCTCCAAAACTACACGTTGTATCTCGAAAAGAATTGCTGTGGCGTGTACGTCTTAACATGTAGCATCTAAAGAGAACCAAAAGGAGAATTTTCTTTCGTCAAAATTTTTCAGAAAATCACGTTTTAAGGAAATCCCGCATCGTGCGAAATTATCTTGTTTTTCCTAAACAACACGTTGTAAGTCGAAAAGCTTTCATGTTGCGTGTATGTCTAAGTGTGTAGCCTCAAAAGAGAAGGCACAGGACAGTTTTCTCTCGAAAGGATATGTAAGAATACCACTTCATAAGGAAATACAGTTTTGCAGAGTAAAGACATATACGTACGCATTGGAAACTCTTTACGAGAAGAAATAACGCATAGTACAAAATTAGCTTGTATCTCCAAAACTACACGTTGTATCTCGAAATGAATTGTTGTGGCGTGTACGTCTTAACATGTAGCATCTAAAGAGAACCAAAAGGAGAATTATCTTTCGTCAAAATTTTTCAGAAAATCACGTTTTAAGGAAATCCCGCATCGTGCGAAATTATCTTGTTTTTCCTAAACAACACGTTGTAAGTCGAAAAGCTTTCATGTTGCGTGTATGTCTAAGTGTGTAGCCTCAAAAGAGAAGGCACAGGACAGTTTTCTCTCGAAAGGATATGTAAGAATACCACTTCATAAGGAAATACAGTTTTGCAGAGTAAAGACATATACGTACGCATTGGAAACTCTTTACGAGAAGAAATAACGCATAGTACAAAATTAGCTTGTATCTCCAAAACTACACGTTGTATTTCGAAAAGAATTGTTGTGGCGTGTACGTCTTAACATGTAGCATCTAAAGAGAACCAAAAGGAGAATTTTCTTTCGTCAAAATTTTTCAGAAAATCACGTTTTAAGGAAATCCCCCATCGTGCGAAATTATCTTGTTTTTCCTAAACAACACGTTGTAAGTCGAAAAGCTTTCATGTTGCGTGTATGTCTAAGTGTGTAGCCTCAAAAGAGAAGGCACAGGACAGTTTTCTCTCGAAAGGATATGTAAGAATACCACTTCATAAGGAAATACAGTTTTGCAGAGTAAAGACATATACATACGCATTGGAAACTCTTTACGAGAAGAAATAACGCATAGTACAAAATTAGCTTGTATCTCCAAAACTACACGTTGTATCTCGAAAAGAATTCTTGTGGCGTGTACGTCTTAACATGTAGCATCTAAAGAGAATCAAAAGGAGAATTTTCTTTCGTCAAAATTTTTCAGAAAATCACGTTTTAAGGAAATCCCGCATCGTGCGAAATTATCTTGTTTTTCCTAAACAACACGTTGTAAGTCGAAAAGCTTTCATGTTGCGTGTATGTCTAAGTGTGTAGCCTCAAAAGAGAAGGCACAGGACAGTTTTCTCTCGAAAGGATATGTAAGAATACCACTTCATAAGGAAATACAGTTTTGCAGAGTAAAGACATATACGTACGCATTGGAAACTCTTTACGAGAAGAAATAACGCATAGTACAAAATTAGCTTGTATCTCCAAAACTACACGTTGTATCTCGGAAAGAATTGCTGTGGCGTGTACGTCTTAACATGTAGCATCTAAAGAGAACCAAAAGGAGAATTTTCTTTCGTCAAAATTTTTCAGAAAATCACGTTTTAAGGAAATCCCGCATCGTGCGAAATTATCTTGTTTTTCCTAAACAACACGTTGTAAGTCGAAAAGCTTTCATGTTGCGTGTATGTCTAAGTGTGTAGCCTCAAAAGAGAAGGCACAGGACAGTTTTCTCTCGAAAGGATATGTAAGAATACCACTTCATAAGGAAATACAGTTTTGCAGAGTAAAGACATATATGTACGCATTGGAAACTCTTTACGAGAAGAAATAACGCATAGTACAAAATTAGCTTGTATCGCCAAAACTACACGTTGTATCTCGAAAAGAATTCTTGTGGCGTGTACGTCTTAACATGTAGCATCTAAAGAGAACCAAAAGGAGAATTTTCTTTCTTCAAAATTTTTCAGAAAATCACGTTTTAAGGAAATCCCGCATCGTGCGAAATTATCTTGTTTTTCCTAAACAACACGTTGTAAGTCGAAAAGCTTTCTTGTTGCGTGTATGTCTAAGTGTGTAGCCTCAAAAGAGAAGGCACAGGACAGTTTTCTCTCGAAAGGATATGTAAGAATACCACTTCATAAGGAAATACAGTTTTGCAGAGTAAAGACATATACGTACGCATTGGAAACTCTTTACTAGAAGAAATAATGCATAGTACAAAATTAGCTTGTATCTCCAAAACTACACGTTGTATCTCGAAAAGAATTGCTGTGGCGTGTACGTCTTAACATGTAGCATCTAAAGAGAACCAAAAGGAGAATTTTCTTTCGTCAAAATTTTTCAGAAAATCACGTTTTAAGGAAATCCCGCATCGTGCGAAATTATCTTGTTTTTCCTAAACAACACGTTGTAAGTCAAAAAGCTTTCATGTTGCGTGTATGTCTAAGTGTGTAGCCTCAAAAGAGAAGGCAGAGGACAGTTTTCTCTCGAAAGGATATGTAAGAATACCACTTCATAAGGAAATACAGTTTTGCAGAGTAAAGACATATACGTACGCATTGGAAACTCTTTACGAGAAGAAATAAAGCATAGTACAAAATTAGCTTGTATCTCCAAAACTACACGTTGTATCTCGAAAAGAATTGTTGTGGCGTGTACGTCTTAACATGTAGCATCTAAAGAGAACCAAAAGGAGAATTTTCTTTCGTCAAAATTTTTCAGAAAATCACGTTTTAAGGAAATCCCGCATCGTGCGAAATTATCTTGTTTTTCCTAAACAACACGTTGTAAGTCGAAAAGCTTTCATGTTGCGTGTATGTCTAAGTGTGTAGCCTCAAAAGAGAAGGCACAGGACAGTTTTCTCTCGAAAGGATATGTAAGAATACCACTTCATAAGGAAATACAGTTTTGCAGAGTAAAGACATATACGTACGCATTGGAAACTCTTTACTAGAAGAAATAATGCATAGTAAAAATTAGCTTGTATCTCCAAAACTACACGTTGTATCTCGAAAAGAATTGCTGTGGCGTGTACGTCTTAACATGTAGCATCTAAAGAGAACCAAAAGGAGAATTTTCTTTCGTCAAAATTTTTCAGAAAATCACGTTTTAAGGAAATCCCGCATCGTGAGAAATTATCTTGTTTTTCCTAAACAACACGTTGTAAGTCGAAAAGCTTTCATGTTGCGTGTATGTCTAAGTGTGTAGCCTCAAAAGAGAAGGCACAGGACAGTTTTCTCTCGAAAGGATATGTAAGAATACCACTTCATAAGGAAATACAGTTTTGCAGAGTAAAGACATATACGTACGCATTGGAAACTCTTTACGAGAAGAAATAACGCATAGTACAAAATTAGCTTGTATCTCCAAAACTACACGTTGTATCTCGAAAAGAATTGTTGTGGCGTGTACGTCTTAACATGTAGCATCTAAAGAGAACCAAAAGGAGAATTTTCTTTCTTCAAAATTTTTCAGAAAATCACGTTTTAAGGAAATCCCGCATCGTGCGAAATTATCTTGTTTTTCCTAAACAACACGTTGTAAGTCGAAAAGCTTTCATGTTGCGTGTATGTCTAAGTGTGTAGCCTCAAAAGAGAAGGCACAGGACAGTTTTCTCTCGAAAGGATATGTAAGAATACCACTTCATAAGGAAATACAGTTTTGCAGAGTAAAGACATATACGTACGCATTGGAAACTCTTTACTAGAAGAAATAACGCATAGTACAAAATTAGCTTGTATCTCCAAAACTACACGTTGTATCTCGAAAAGAATTGCTGTGGCGTGTACGTCTTAACATGTAGCATCTAAAGAGAACCAAAAGGAGAATTTTCTTTCGTCAAAATTTTTCAGAAAATCACGTTTTAAGGAAATCCCGCATCGTGCGAAATTATCTTGTTTTTCCTAAACAACACGTTGTAAGTCGAAAAGCTTTCATGTTGCGTGTATGTCTAAGTGTGTAGCCTCAAAAGAGAAGGCACAGGACAGTTTTCTCTCGAAAGGATATGTAAGAATACCACTTCATAAGGAAATACAGTTTTGCAGAGTAAAGACATATACGTACGCATTGGAAACTCTTTACGAGAAGAAATAACGCATAGTACAAAATTAGCTTGTATCTCCAAAACTACACGTTGTATCTCGAAAAGAATTGCTGTGGCGTGTACGTCTTAACATGTAGCATCTAAAGAGAACCAAAAGGATAATTTTCTTTCGTCAAAATTTTTCAGAAAATCACGTTTTAAGGAAATCCCGCATCGTGCGAAATTATCTTGTTTTTCCTAAACAACACGTTGTAAGTCGAAAAGCTTTCATGTTGCGTGTATGTCTAAGTGTGTAGCCTCAAAAGAGAAGGCACAGGACAGTTTTCTCTCGAAAGGATATGTAAGAATACCACTTCATAAGGAAATACAGTTTTGCAGAGTAAAGACATATACGTACGCATTGGAAACTCTTTACGAGAAGAAATAACGCATAGTACAAAATTAGCTTGTATCTCCAAAACTACACGTTGTATCTCGAAAAGAATTGCTGTGGCGTGTACGTCTTAACATGTAGCATCTAAAGAGAACCAAAAGGAGAATTTTCTTTCGTCAAAATTTTTCAGAAAATCACGTTTTAAGGAAATCCCGCATCGTGCGAAATTATCTTGTTTTTCCTAAACAACACATTGTAAGTCGAAAAGCTTTCATGTTGCGTGTATGTCTAAGTGTGTAGCCTCAAAAGAGAAGGCACAGGACAGTTTTCTCTCGAAAGGATATGTAAGAATACCACTTCATAAGGAAATACAGTTTTGCAGAGTAAAGACATATATGTACGCATTGGAAACTCTTTACGAGAAGAAATAACGCATAGTACAAAATTAGCTTGTATCTCCAAAACTACACGTTGTATCTCGAAAAGAATTGTTGTGGCGTGTACGTCTTAACATGTAGCATCTAAAGAGAACCAAAAGGAGAATTTTCTTTCTTCAAAATTTTTCAGAAAATCACGTTTTAAGGAAATCCCGCATCGTGCGAAATTATCTTGTTTTTCCTAAACAACACGTTGTAAGTCGAAAAGCTTTCATGTTGCGTGTATGTCTAAGTGTGTAGCCTCAAAAGAGAAGGCACAGGACAGTTTTCTCTCGAAAGGATATGTAAGAATACCACTTCATAAGGAAATACAGTTTTGCAGAGTAAAGACATATATGTACGCATTGGAAACTCTTTACTAGAAGAAATAATGCATAGTACAAAATTAGCTTGTATCTCCAAAACTACACGTTGTATCTCGAAAAGAATTGCTGTGGCGTGTACGTCTTAACATGTAGCATCTAAAGAGAACCAAAAGGAGAATTTTCTTTCGTCAAAATTTTTCAGAAAATCACGTTTTAAGGAAATCCCGCATCGTGCGAAATTATCTTGTTTTTCCTAAACAACACGTTGTAAGTCGAAAAGCTTTCATGTTGCGTGTATGTCTAAGTGTGTAGCCTCAAAAGAGAAGGCACAGGACAGTTTTCTCTCGAAAGGATATGTAAGAATACCACTTCATAAGGAAATACAGTTTTGCAGAGTAAAGACATATACGTACGCATTGGAAACTCTTTACGAGAAGAAATAACGCATAGTACAAAATTAGCTTGTATCTCCAAAACTACACGTTGTATCTCGAAAAGAATTGCTGTGGCGTGTACGTCTTAACATGTAGCATCTAAAGAGAACCAAAAGGAGAATTTTCTTTCGTCAAAATTTTTCAGAAAATCACGTTTTAAGGAAATCCCGCATCGTGCGAAATTATCTTGTTTTTCCTAAACAACACGTTGTAAGTCGAAAAGCTTTCATGTTGCGTGTATGTCTAAGTGTGTAGCCTCAAAAGAGAAGGCACAGGACAGTTTTCTCTCGAAAGGATATGTAAGAATACCACTTCATAAGGAAATACAGTTTTGCAGAGTAAAGACATATACGTACGCATTGGAAACTCTTTACTAGAAGAAATAACGCATAGTACAAAATTAGCTTGTATCTCCAAAACTACACGTTGTATCTCGAAAAGAATTGCTGTGGCGTGTACGTCTTAACATGTAGCATCTAAAGAGAACCAAAAGGAGAATTTTCTTTCGTCAAAATTTTTCAGAAAATCACGTTTTAAGGAAATCCCGCATCGTGCGAAATTATCTTGTTTTTCCTAAACAACACGTTGTAAGTCGAAAAGCTTTCATGTTGCGTGTATGTCTAAGTGTGTAGCCTCAAAAGAGAAGGCACAGGACAGTTTTCTCTCGAAAGGATATGTAAGAATACCACTTCATAAGGAAATACAGTTTTGCAGAGTAAAGACATATACGTACGCATTGGAAACTCTTTACGAGAAGAAATAACGCATAGTACAAAATTAGCTTGTATCTCCAAAACTACACGTTGTATCTCGAAAAGAATTGCTGTGGCGTGTACGTCTTAACATGTAGCATCTAAAGAGAACCAAAAGGAGAATTTTCTTTCTTCAAAATTTTTCAGAAAATCACGTTTTAAGGAAATCCCGCATCGTGCGAAATTATCTTGTTTTTCCTAAACAACACGTTGTAAGTCGAAAAGCTTTCATGTTGCGTGTATGTCTAAGTGTGTAGCCTCAAAAGAGAAGGCACAGGACAGTTTTCTCTCGAAAGGATATGTAAGAATACCACTTCATAAGGAAATACAGTTTTGCAGAGTAAAGACATATACGTACGCATTGGAAACTCTTTACTAGAAGAAATAACGCATAGTACAAAATTAGCTTGTATCTCCAAAACTACACGTTGTATCTCGAAAAGAATTGCTGTGGCGTGTACGTCTTAACATGTAGCATCTAAAGAGAACCAAAAGGAGAATTTTCTTTCGTCAAAATTTTTCAGAAAATCACGTTTTAAGGAAATCCCGCATCGTGCGAAATTATCTTGTTTTTCCTAAACAACACGTTGTAAGTCGAAAAGCTTTCATGTTGCGTGTATGTCTAAGTGTGTAGCCTCAAAAGAGAAGGCACAGGACAGTTTTCTCTCGAAAGGATATGTAAGAATACCACTTCATAAGGAAATACAGTTTTGCAGAGTAAAGACATATACGTACGCATTGGAAACTCTTTACGAGAAGAAATAACGCATAGTACAAAATTAGCTTGTATCTCCAAAACTACACGTTGTATCTTGAAAAGAATTGCTGTGGCGTGTACGTCTTAACATGTAGCATCTAAAGAGAACCAAAAGGAGAATTTTCTTTGGTCAAAATTTTTCAGAAAATCACGTTTTAAGGAAATCCCGCATCGTGCGAAATTATCTTGTTTTTCCTAAACAACACGTTGTAAGTCGAAAAGCTTTCATGTTGCGTGTATGTCTAAGTGTGTAGCCTCAAAAGAGAAGGCACAGGACAGTTTTCTCTCGAAAGGATATGTAAGAATACCACTTCATAAGGAAATACAGTTTTGCAGAGTAAAGACATATACGTACGCATTGGAAACTCTTTACGAGAAGAAATAACGCATAGTACAAAATTAGCTTGTATCTCCAAAACTACACGTTGTATCTCGAAAAGAATTGCTGTGGCGTGTACGTCTTAACATGTAGCATCTAAAGAGAACCAAAAGGAGAATTTTCTTTCGTCAAAATTTTTCAGAAAATCACGTTTTAAGGAAATCCCGCATCGTGCGAAATTATCTTGTTTTTCCTAAACAACACGTTGTAAGTCGAAAAGCTTTCATGTTGCGTGTATGTCTAAGTGTGTAGCCTCAAAAGAGAAGGCACAGGACAGTTTTCTCTCGAAAGGATATGTAAGAATACCACTTCATAAGGAAATACAGTTTTGCAGAGTAAAGACATATACGTACGCATTGGAAACTCTTTACGAGAAGAAATAACGCATAGTACAAAATTAGCTTGTATCTCCAAAACTACACGTTGTATCTCGAAAAGAATTGCTGTGGCGTGTACGTCTTAACATGTAGCATCTAAAGAGAACCAAAAGGAGAATTTTCTTTCGTCAAAATTTTTCAGAAAATCACGTTTTAAGGAAATCCCTCATCGTGCGAAATTATCTTGTTTTTCCTAAACAACACGTTGTAAGTCGAAAAGCTTTCATGTTGCGTGTATGTCTAAGTGTGTAGCCTCAAAAGAGAAGGCACAGGACAGTTTTCTCTCGAAAGGATATGTAAGAATACCACTTCATAAGGAAATACAGTTTTGCAGAGTAAAGACATATACGTACGCATTGGAAACTCTTTACGAGAAGAAATAACGCATAGTACAAAATTAGCTTGTATCTCCAAAACTACACGTTGTATCTCGAAAAGAATTGTTGTGGCGTGTACGTCTTAACATGTAGCATCTAAAGAGAACCAAAAGGAGAATTTTCTTTCGTCAAAATTTTTCAGAAAATCACGTTTTAAGGAAATCCCGCATCGTGCGAAATTATCTTGTTTTTCCTAAACAACACGTTGTAAGTCGAAAAGCTTTCATGTTGCGTGTATGTCTAAGTGTGTAGCCTCAAAAGAGAAGGCACAGGACAGTTTTCTCTCGAAAGGATATGTAAGAATACCACTTCATAAGGAAATACAGTTTTGCAGAGTAAAGACATATACGTACGCATTGGAAACTCTTTACGAGAAGAAATAACGCATAGTACAAAATTAGCTTGTATCTCCAAAACTACACGTTGTATCTCGAAAAGAATTGTTGTGGCGTGTACGTCTTAACATGTAGCATCTAAAGAGAACCAAAAGGAGAATTTTCTTTCGTCAAAATTTGTCAGAAAACCTCGTTTTAAGGAAATCCCGCATCTTGCTAAATTATCTTGTTTTTCCTAAACAACACATTGTAACTCGAAAAGCTTTGGTGTTGCATGTATGTCAAAGCATGTAGCCTCAAAAGAGAACGCACAGGAGAGTTTTCTCTCGAAAGAATATGTAAGAATACCACGTTATAAGGAAATACAGTGTTGCAGAGTAAAGACAAATACGTACTTATTGGAAACACTTAAACTTTACGAGAAGAAATAAGGCATCGTAAAAAATTAGTATGTATCTCCTAAACATCACGTTATAACTCGAAAAGATTTGGTGTGGTGTGTACGTCTACGTCTAAACGTGTAGCCTCAAACGAGAACCCACAGGAGAATTTTCGTTCATCAAAATTTGTCAGAAAACCACGTTTAAAGAAATCCTGCATCGTGCGAAATTATCTTGTTTTTCCTAAGCAACACGTTGTAACGCGAAAACCTTTGGTGTTGCGTGTATGTCTAAGCATGTAGCCTCAAAAGAGAATGCAAAGGAGAGTTTTTTTCTCGAAAGAATATATAAGAATACCACGTTATTAGGAAATACAGTGTTGCAGAGTAAAGACAAATAATCACGTATTGGAAAAACTTTACGAGAAGAAATAACGCATCTTACAAAATTAGCTTGTATCTCCTAAACAACACGTTGTAACTTAAAAAGATTTGGTGTGGCCTGTACGTCTAATCGTGTAGCCTCAAAAGAGAAACCATAGGAGAATTTTCTTTGGTCAAAATTTGTCAGAAAACCAGGTATGAAGGAAATACCGCATCATGCGAAATTATCTTGTTTTTCCTAAACAAAACGTTTTAACTCGAAAAGCTTTGGTGTTGCGTGTATGTCTAAGCGTGTAGCCCCAAAAGAGAACGCACAGGAGAGTTTTCTCTCGAAAGAATATGTAAGAATACCACGTTGTAAGGAAATACAGTGTTGCAGAGTAAAGGAAAATACATATGTATTGGAAACGCAACATCAAAGCTTTTCGAGTTACAACGTGTTGTTTAGGAAAAGCAAGATAATTTCGCACGATGAGTGATTTCCTTAAAACATGGTTTTCTGAGAAATATTAACGAAAAAAAAATTCTCCTGTGGGTTATCTTTTGAGGCTACACGTTTAGACGTGCATGCCACACCAAATCTTTTCGAGTTACAAACTGTTGTTTAGGAGATACAAGCTAATTTTTTACGATGCTTTATTTCTTCTTGTAAGGTGTTTCCAATAGGTACGTATTTGCCTTTAGTCTGCAACACTGTATTTCCTTATAACGTGGTATTCTTACATATTCTTTCGAGAGAAAACTTTCCTGTGCGTCCTCTTTTGAGGCTACACGCTTAGACATACACGCAATACCAAAGATTTTCGCGTTACAACGTGTTGTTTAGGAAAAACAAGATAATTTCGCATGAAGAGGGATTTCCTTAATACGTGATTTTCTGACAAATTTTGACCAAAGAAAATTCTCCTATGGGTTCTCATTTGAGACTACACGTTTAGACGTACAGGCCACACCAAATCTTTTTAAGTTACAACATGTTGTTCAGGAGATACAAGCTAATTTTTTTACGATGCATTATTTCTTCTCGTAAAGTTTAAGTTTTTCCAATAAGTATGTATTTGCCTCTACTCTGCAACACTGTATTTCCTTATAACGTGGTATTCTTACATATTATTTCGAGAGAAAACTCTCCTGTGCGTTCTCGGATTTCCTTAAACCGTTGTGTTTTGACAAATTTTGAAGAAAGAAAATTTTCCTGTGGGTTCTCTTATGATGCTACACGTTTAGACATGCACGCCACACCAAATCCTTTCGAGTTACCACGTGTTGTTTAGGAGATACAGGCTAATTTTGTACGATGTGTTATTTCTTCTCGTAAATTGTTTCCAATACGTACGTATTTGTCTTTCTCTGCAACACTGTATTTCCTTATAACGTGGTATTCTTACATATTCTTTCGAGGGAAAACTCTCCTGAGCGTTCTCTTTTGAGGCTACATGTTTAGACATACAAGCAACACCAAAGCTTTTCGAGTTACAACGTGTTGTTTAGGAAAAACTAGATAATTTCGCACGATGCGAGATTTCCATAAACGTGGTTTTCTGAAAAATTTGACAATAGAAAGTTCTCCTGTGGGTTCTCTTTTGAGGCTACATGTTTAGACGTACACGCCACACCAAATCTGTTCGAGTTACAACGTGTTGTTTAGGAGATACAAGCTAATATTTTACAATGTGTTAATTCTTCTCATAAAGTGTTTCCAATACGTACGTATTTGTCTTTACTCTGCAACATTGTATTTCCTTATAACGTGGTATTCTTACATATTCTTTCAATAGAAAACTGTCCTGTGCGTTCCCTTTTGTGGCTACACACTTAGACATACAGGCAACACCAAAGCTATTCAAGTTACAACATGTAGTTTAGGAAAAATTTTGTACGATGCATTATTTCTTCTTGTAAAGTGTTTCCAATACGTACTTATTTGTCTTTACTCTGCAACACTGTATTTCCTTATAACGTGGTATTCTTACATATTCTTTTGAGAGAAAACTCTCCTGTGCATTCTCTTTTGAGGCTACACGCTTAGACAAACACGCAACACCAAAGCTTTTCGAGTTACAACGTGTTGTTTAGGAAAAACAAGATAATTTCACACGATGTGAGATTTCCTTAAAACGTGGTTTCTGACAAATTTTGATGAAAGAAAATTCTCCTGTGCGTTCACTTTGGAGGCTACACGTTTAGACGTACGAGCCACACCAAATCTTTTCGAGTTACAACGTGCTGTTTAGGAAAAACAAGATAATTTCTCAGGATGCGAGATTTCCATAAAACGTGGTTTTCTGAAAAAATTTTGCCGTAAGAAAGTTCTCCTGTGGGTTCTCTTATGAGGCTACACGTTTACACGTACACGCCACACCAAATTCTTTCGAGTTACAAGGTGTTGTTTAGGAGATACAAGCTAATTTTTTACCATGCGTTATTTCTTCTCATAAAGTATTTACAATACGTACCTATTTATCTTTAATCTGCAACACTTTATTTCCTTATAACGTGGTATTCTTACATATTCTTTCTTTTTTTTTCTTTTTTTTTCTTTTTCTTTTTTTTTTAGGCTTGATACAATTTATTTGCTTTTCTTTAGAATTTTTTTTTATTGTTATTTTTTTTATTCGTACGATGCGGGATTTCCTTAAGACGTGGTTTTCTGACAAGTTTTAAGGAAAGAAAATTCTCCTGTGGGTTCTCTTATGAGGCTAAGCATTTAGACCTACACGCCACACCAAATCCTTTCGAGTTACAAGGTGTTGTTTAGGAGATACAAGCTAATTTTGTAACATGCATTAATTCTTCTCATAAAGTATTTACAATCTGTACCTATTTATCTTTACTCTGCAACACTGTATTTACTTATAACGTGGTATTCTTACATATTCTTTCGAGAGAAAACTCTCCTCTGCATTCTCTTTTGAGGCTACACGCGTAGATATACACGCCACACCAAAGCTTTTCGTGTTACAACATTTTATTTGTGAAAAACAAGATAATTTCGCAGGATGCGAGATTTCCTTAAAACGTGGTTTCTGACAAATTTTGATGAAAGAAAATTCTCCTGTGGGTTCTCTTTTGAGGCTACACGAAGAAATAATGCATCGTTCAAAATTAGCTTGTATCTCCTAAACAACACGTTGTAACTCAAAAAGATTTGGTGTGGCGTGTACATCTAAACGTGTAGCCTCAAAAGAGAACCCACAGGAGAGTTTTCTCTCGAGAGAACATGTAAGAATACCACGTTATAAGGAAATACAGTGTTGCAGAATAAAGACAAATATGTACACATTGTAAACACTTTACGAGAAGAAATAACGCATCATACAAAATTAGCTTGTATCTCCTAAACAACACGTTGTAACTCGAAAAGATTTGGTGTGGCATGTACGTCTAAATGTGTAGCCTCAAAAGAGAACCCACAGGAGAATTTTTGTTCGTCAAAATATGTCAGAAAACCACGTTTTAAGGAAATCCCGCATCGTGTGAAATTATCTTGTTTTTCTTAAACAACACGTTGTAACTTGAAAAGATTTGGTGTTGCGTGTATGTCTAAGCATGTAGCCTCAAAAGCGAATGCACAGGAGAGTTTTCTCTCGAAAGAAGATGTAAGAATACCACGTTCTAGGAAATACAGTGTTGTAGACTAAAGACAAATACGTACGTATTGGAAACACTTTTAGAGATGAAATAATGCATCGTTCAAAATTAGCTTGTATCTCCTTAACAACACGTTGTAACTCGAAACGATTTGGTGTGGCGTGTACGACTAAACGTGTAGTCTCAAAAGAGAACCCAGAGGAGAATTTTCTTTCTTCAAAATGTTTCAGAAATCACGTTTTTAGGAAATCCCGCATTGTGGGAAATTATCTTGATTTTCCTAAACAACACGTTGTAACTCGAAAAGCTTTGGTGTTACGTGTATGTCTAAGCGTGTAGTCTCAAAAGAGAATGCAGAGGAGAGTTATCTCTCGAAAGAATATGTAAGAACACCACGTTATAAGGAAATACAGTATTGCGGAATAAAGACAAATACGTATGTATTGGAAACACTTTACGAGAAGAAATAAAACATCGTTCAAAATTAGTTTGTATCTCCTAAACAACACGTTGTAACTCGAAAAGATTTGGTGTGGCGTGTATGTCTAAGCGTGTAGCCTCAAAAGAGAACGCACAGGAGAGTTTTCTCTCGAAAGAATATTTAAGAATACCACGTTATAAGGAAATACAGTGTTGCAGAATAAAGACAAATACGTACATATTGGAAACACTTTATGAGAAGAAATAACGCATCGTACAAAATT
This sequence comes from Apodemus sylvaticus, assembly GCF_947179515.1. NCBI lineage: Eukaryota > Metazoa > Chordata > Mammalia > Rodentia > Muridae > Apodemus > Apodemus sylvaticus. The sequence goes on from NW_026263013.1 coordinate 381,666, forward strand.
AGCTTGTATCTCCTAAACAACACATTGTAACTCGAAAAGAGTTGGTGTGGCATGTACGTCTAAATGTGTAGCCTCAAAAGAGAACCCACAGGAGAATTTTCTTTCGTCAAAATATGTCAGAAAACCACGTTTTACGGTAATCCCGCATCGTGTGAAATTATCTTGTTTTTCCTAAACAACACGTTGTAACTTGAAAAGCTTTGGTGTTGCGTGTATGTCTAAGCGTGTATCCTCAAAAGCAAACGTACAGGAGTGTTTTCTCTCGAAATAAGATGTAAGAATACCACGTTCTAAGGAAATACAGCGTTGCAGACTAAAGACAAATAGGTACTTATTGGAAACACTTTTAGAGATGAAATAACGCATCGTTCAAAATTAGCTTGTATCTCCTAAACAACACGTTGTAACTCGAAAAGATTTGGTGTGGCGTGTACGTCTAAATGTGTAGCCTCAAAAGAGAACCCACAGGAGAATTTTCTTTCGTCAAAATTTTTCAGAAATCACGTTTTTAGGAAATCCCGCATTGTGCGAAATTATCTTGTTTTTCCTAAACAACACGTTGTAACTCGAAAAGCTTTGGTGTTACTTGTATGTCTAAGCATGTAGCCTCAAAAGAGAACCCACAGGAGAGTTTTCTCTCGAAAGAATATGTAAGAATACCACGTAATAAGGATACGGTGTTGCAGAGAAAAGACAAATACTTATGTATTGGAAACACTTAATGAAAGAAATAACGCATGGTACAAAATTAGCTTGTATCTCCTAAACAACACGTTGTAACTCGAAAAGATTTGGTGTGATGTTTACATCTAAACGTGTAGCCTCAAAAGAAAACCCACAAGAGAATTTTCTTTCGTCAAAATTTTTTCAGAAAACCACGTTTTAAGGAAGTCCTGCATCGTGCGAAATCATCTTGTTTTTCCTAAACAACACGTTGTAACTCGAAAAGCTTTGGTGTTGCGTGTATGTCTAAGCGTGTAGCCTCAAAAGAGAAGGCACAGTAGTGTATTCTCTCGAAAGAATATGTAAGAATACCACGTTATAAGGAAATACAGTGTTGCAGAGTAAAGACAGATACTTACTTATTGGAAACACTTTACGAGAAGGAATAATACATAGTACAAAATTAGCTTGTATTTCCTAAACAACACGTTGTAACTCGAAGGATTTGGTGTGGCATGTAATTTGAAACTTGTAGCCTCAAAAGAGAACCCACAGGAGAATTTTCTTTTGTCAATATTTGTCAGAAAACCACGTTTTAAGTAAATCCCGCATTGTGCGAAATTATCTTGTTTTTCCTAAACAACACGTTATAACTCGAAAAGCTTTGGTGTTGCGTGTATGTCTAAATGTGTGGCCTCAAAAGAGAACGGACAGGAGAGTTTTCTCTCGAAAGAATATATAAGAATACCACGTTATAAGGAAATACAGTGTTGCAGAGTAAAGACAAATACGTATGTATGGGAAACACTTTACGAGAAGAAATAACACATCGTAAAAAATTAGCTTGTATCTCCTAAACAACACGTGGTAACTCGAAAAGATTCAGTGTGGCGTGTACGTCTAAACCTGTAGCCTCAAAAAAGAAGACACAGTAGAATTTTCTTTCGTCAAAATTTGTCAGAAAACCACGTTTTAAGGAAATCCCGCATCGTGCGAAATTATCTTGTTTTTCCTAAACAACACGTTGTAACTCGAAAAGCTTTGGTGTTGCGTGTATGTCTAAGCGTGTAGCCTCTAAAGAGAACTCCCAGGAGAGTTTTCTCTTGAAAGAACATGTAAGAATACAATGTTATAAGGAAATAGTGTGTTGCAGAGTAAAGACAAATGCGTACTTATTGGAAACACTTTAAGAGAAGAAATAACACATAGTACAAAATTAGCTTGTATCTCCTAAACACTTGGTAACTGGAAAGGATTTGGTGTGGCGTGCACGTCTAAACGTGTAGCATCAAAAGAGAACCCACAGGAGAATTTTCTTTCCTCAAAATTTGTCAGAACACAATGGTTTAAGGAAATCCCGCATTGTGCGAAATTATCTTGTTTTTCATAAACAACACGTTGTAATTCGAAAAGCATTGGTGTTGCCTGTATGTCTAAATGTGTAGCCTCAAAAGGGAATGCAAAGGATAGTTTTCTCTCGAAAGAATATGTAAGAATACCATGTTATAAGGAAATACAGTGTTGCAGAGTAAAGACAAATACGTACGTTTTGGAAACACTTTACGAGAAGAATTAAAGCATCGTACAAAATTAGCTTGTATCTCCTAAACAACACGTTGTAACTCGAAAAGGTTTGGCGTGGCGTGTACTTCTAAACATGTAGCCTCAAAGAGAACCCACAGGAGAATTTTCTTTCGTCCAAATTTTTCAGAAAACCACGTTTTAAGGAAATCCCCCATCGTGCGAAATCATCTTCTTTTTCCTAAAGAACATGTTGTAACTCGAAAAGCTTTGGTGTTGCGTGTATGTGTAAGCGTGGAGCCTCAAAAGAGAAGGCACAGGAGAGTTTTCTCTCGAAAGAATATGTAAGAATCCCACGTTATAAGGAAATACAATTTTGCAGATTAAAGACAAATAAGTACAGATTGGAAACACTTTACGAGAAGAAAGAATGCATCGTAAAAAATTAGCTTGTATCTCCTAAACAACATGTTGTAACTCGAAAAGATTTGGTGTGACGTGTACGTCTAAACGTGTAGCCTCAAAAGAGAACCCACAGGAGAATTTTCTTTCTTTCTTTCTTTTTTTTTTACGTTTTTTAAATTAAATATTTTCTTTATTTACATTTTAAATATTATCTGCATTCCTGGTTTCCCCTCTGAAAACACACTATCCCATAACCCCTTCTCCCTGCTCACCAACCCATCCACTCCCACTCCTTTTTTTTTTGTCTTATTTTTTTTTAGTGTTAACTTTTTTTTATTCGATATAATTTATTTACATTTCAAATGATTTCCCCTTTTCTAGCCCCCCCACTCCCCGAAAGTCCCGAAAGCCCCCTTCTCTTCCCCTGTCCTCCCATCCACCCCTTCCCACTTCCCCGTTCTGGTTTTGCTAAATACTGTTTCACTGAGTCTTTCCAGAACCAGGGGCCACTCCTCCTTTCTTCTTGTTCCTCATTTGATGTGTGGATTATGTTTTGGGTATTCCAGTTTTCTAGGTTAATATCCACTTATTAGTGAGTGCATACCATGATTCACCTTTTGAGTCTGGGTTACCTCACTTAGTATGATATTCTCTAGCTCCATCCATTTGCCTAAGAATTTCATGAATTCATTGTTTCTAATGGCAGAATAGTGCTCCATTGTGTAGATATACCACATTTTTTGCATCCACTCTTCTGTTGAGGGATACCTGGGTTCTTTCCAGCATCTGGCAATTATAAATAGGGCTGCTATGAACATAGTAGAACATGTATCCTTATTACATGGAGGGGAGTCTTCTGGGTATATGCCCAGGAGTGGTATAGCAGGATCTTCTGGAAGTGAGGTGCCCAGTTTTCGGAGGAACCGCCAGACTGATTTCCAGAGTGGTTGTACCAATTTGCAACCCCACCAGCAGTGGAGGAGTGTTCCTCTTTCTCCACACCCTCTCCAACACCTGCAGTCTCCTGAATTTTTAATCTTAGCCATTCTGACTGGTGTAAGATGAAATCTTAGGGTTGTTTTGATTTGCATTTCCCTGATGACTAATGAAGTTGAGCATTTTTTAAGATGCTTCTCCGCCATCCGAAGTTCTTCAGGTGAGAATTCTTTGTTTAACTCTGTACCCCATTTTTTAATAGGGTTGTTTGGTTTTCTGGAGTCTAACTTCTTGAGTTCTTTATATATATTGGATATTAGCCCTCTATATGATGTAGGATTGGTGAAGATCTTTTCCCAATTTGTTGGTTGCCGATTTTTCCTCTTGATGGTGTCCTTTGCCTTACAGAAACTTTGTAATTTCATGAGGTCCCATTTGTCAATTCTTGCTCTTAGAGCATACGCTATTGGTGTTCTGTTCAGAAACTTTCTCCCTGTACCGATGTCCTCAAGGTTCTTCCCCAGTTTCTTTTCAATTAGCTTCAGAGTGTCTGGCTTTATGTGGAGGTCCTTGATCCATTTGGATTTGAGCTTAGTACAAGGAGACAAGGATGGATCAATTCGCATTCTTCTGCATGCTGACCTCCAGTTGAACCAGCACCATTTGTTGAAAAGGCTATCTTTTTTCCATTGGATGTTTTCAGCCTCTTTGTCAAGGATCAAGTGGCCATAGGTGTGTGGGTTCATTTCTAGATCTTCAATCCTGTTCCATTGATCCTCCTGTCTGTCACTGTACCAACACCATGCAGTTTTTAACACTATTGCTCTGTAGTATTGCTTGAGGTCAGGGATACTGATTCCCCCAGATTTTCTTTTGTGCTGAGAATAGTTTTAGCTATCCTGGGTTTTTTGTTGTTCCAGATGAATTTGATAATTGCTCTTTCTAACTCTGTGAAGAATTGAGTTGGGATTTTGATGGGTATTGCATTGAATCTGTATAGTGCTTTAGGCAGAATGGCCATTTTAACTATATTGGTTCTACCGATCCATGAGCATGGGAGGTTTTCCCATTTTTTGAGGTCTTCTTCCATTTCCTTCTTCAGAGTATTGAAGTTCTTGTCATACAGATCTTTCACATGTTTGGTAAGGGTCACCCCAAGATACTTTATACTGTTTGAGGCTATTGTGAAGGGGGTCATTTCCCTAATTTCTTTCTCAGCCTGCTTATCCTTTGAGTATAGGAAGGCCACTGATTTGCTTGAGTTGATTTTGTAACCTGCCACTTTGCTGAAGTTGTTTATCAGCTGTAGGAGCTCTCTAGTGGAGTTCTTTGGGTCACTTAGGTAGACGATCATGTCGTCTGTAAATAATGATAGTTTGACTTCTTCCTTTCCAATTTGTATCCCTTTGACCTCCTTATGTTGTCGAATTGCCCGAGCTAGTACCTCAAGTACAATATTGAAAAGATAAGGAGAAAGGGGGCAGCCTTGTCTGGTCCTTGATTTCAGTGGGATTGCTTCAAGTTTCTCTCCATTTAGTTTGATGCTGGCTACCGGTTTGCTGTATATTGCTTTTACTATGTTTAGGAATGGGCCTTGAATTCCTGTTCTCTCCAAGACTTTAAGCATGAAGGGATGCTGAATTTTGTCAAATGCTTTTTCAGCATCCAATGAAATGACCATGTGGTTTTGTTATTTGAGTTTGTTTATGTAGTGGATTGTATTGATGGATTTCCGTATATTGAACCAACCCTGCATTCCCGGGATAAAGCCTACTTGATCATGGTGGATGATCGTTTTGATGTGTTCTTGGATTCGGTAAGCAAGAATTTTATTGAGTATTTTTGCATCGATGTTCATAAGGGAAATTGGTCTGAAGTTCTCTTTCTTTGTTGGATCTTTTTGTGGCTTTGGTATCAGCGTAATTGTGGCTTCGTAGAAGGAATTGGGTAGTGTTCCTTCTGTTTCTATTTTGTGGAATAGTTTGAAGAGTATTGGTGTTAACTCTTATTTGAAGGTCTTGTAGAATTCTGCACTGAAGCCATCTGGTCCTGTGCTTTTTTTGGTTGGAAGACTTTCTATGACTCCTTCTATTTCTTTAGGCATTATGGGACTGTTTAGATGGTCTAGTTGGTCCTGATTTAATTTTGGTATTTGGTATCTGTCAAGGAAATTGTCCATTTCCTCCAGATTCTCCAGTTGTGTTGAGTACAGGCTCTTGTAGTAGGATCTGATGATTTTTTGGATTTCCTCAGTTTCCGTTGTTATATCTCCCTTTTCATTTCTAAGTTTGTTAATTTGGATACTTTCTCTGTGCCCTTTGGTCAGTCTGGCTAAGGGTTTATCTCTCTTGTTGATTTTCTCAAAGAACCAGCTCCTGGTTTTGTTGATTTTTTGTATGGTTCTCTTTGTTTCTACTTGATTGATTTCGGCCCTGAGTTTGATGATTTCCTGCCTTCTACTCCTCTTGGGTGAAATAGCTTCTTTTTGTTCTAGGGCTTTCAGGTGTGTCATTAAGCTGGTAATGTATGCTCTCTCCATTTTCTTTTTGGAGGCACTCAGGGCTATGAGTTTTCCTCTTAGCACTGCTTTCATTGTGTCCCATTGATTTGGGTATGTTGTGTTTTCATTTTTATTGTGTTCTAAAAAGTCTTTAATTTCTTTCTTTATTTCTTCCTTGACCAAGGTATCATTGAGTAGAGTATTGTTCAGTTTCCACGTGTATGTGGGTTTTCTGTTGTTTCTGTTGCTATTGAAGACCACTTTTACTCCATAGTGATCAGATAGGAGGCATGGTATTAGTTCTATCTTCTTATATTTGTTGAGGTCTGTCTTGTGACCAATTATATGGTCGATTTTGGAGAAGGTACCATGAGGTGCTGAGAAAAAGGTATATTCTTTTGTTTTAGGATAGAATGTTCTATATATATCTGTTAAATCTAATTGGTCCAAAGCTTCAATTAGTTTCATTGTGTCCTTGTTTAGTTTCTGTTTTCCTGATCGGTCCATTGAGGAAAGTGCAGTGTTGAAGTCACCCACAATTATTGTGTTAGGTGCAATGTGTGCTTTTAGTTTTAATAAAGTTTCTTTTACGAAAGAGGGTGCCCTTGCATTTGGGGCATAGATGTTCAGGATTGACAGTTCTTCTTTTTGTATTTTTCCTTTGACCAGCAAGAAGTGTCCCTCAGGGTCTCTTTTGATGACTTTGGGTTGAAAGTCAATTTTATCTGATATTAAAATGGCTACTCCAGCTTGTTTCCTGAGACCATTTGCTTGTAAAATTGTCTTCCAGACTTTTACTCTAAGGTAGTGATTGTCTTTGAACCTAAGGTGTGTTTCCTGTAAGCAGCAAAATGTAGGGTCCTGTTTACGTATCCATTCAGTTAGTCTGTGTCTTTTTGTTGGGGCATTAAGTCCATTGATGTTAAGAGATATTAAGGAATAGTGATTGTTACTTCCTATCATTTTTGACGTTATTTTTTAAATTTTAATGCTTAACTTCTTTTGGGTTTGATGAAAGGTTACTATCTTGCTTTTTCCAGGGTGAAGTTTCCCTCCTTGTATTGGTGTTGTCTTCCTATTATCCTTTTTAGGGCCGGGTTTGTGGATAGATATTGGGTAAACTTGGTTTTGTCATGAAATATCTTAGTTTCTCCATCTATGGTGATTGAGAGTTTTGCTGGATATAGTTGTTTTCGTTGGCATTTGTGTTCTCTTAGAGTCTGCATGAGATCTGCCCAGGACCTTCTAGCCTTCATAGTCTCCGGTGAAAAGTCTGCTGTGATTCTGATAGGTCTTCCTTTACATGTTACTTGGCCTTTTTCTCTTACTGCCTTTAGTATTCTTTCTTTGTTTAGAACATTTGGTGTTTTGATTATTATGTGACGGGAAGTATTTCTCTTCTGGTCCAGTCTGTTTGGAGTTCTGTAGGCTTCTTGTATATTCATGGGCATCTCTCTCTTTAGGTTAGGGAAGTATTCTTCCATAATTTTATTGAAGATATTTGCTGGCCCTTTAAGTTGTAAATCTTCACTCTCATCTATGCCTATAATCCTTAGGTTTGGTCTTCTCATTGTGTCCTGGATTACCTGGATATTTTGGGTTACAAGCTTTTTGCATTTTGCATTTTCTTTAACTGTTGAGACCATGGTTTCTATGGAATCTTCAGCATCTGAGATTCTTTCTTCTATCTCGTGTATTCTGTTGTTGATATTTGCATCTCTGTCCCCTGATTTCTTCCCAAGGCTTTCTATCTCCAAAGTTGTCTCCCTTTGAGTTTTCTTAGTTGTTTCTACTTCTGATTTTTGATCCTGGATGGTTTTGCTTAGCTCCTTCACTTGCATGTTTGTGTTTTCCTGTAATTCTTTAAGAGATTTTTGTGTTTCCTCTTTCATGAGCTCAGCCTGTTGACCAAAGTTCTCCTGCATTTCATTAAGAGATTTTTGTGTTTCGTCTTTCATGACCTCAGCCTGTTGACCAAAGTTCTCCTGTATTTCTTTAAGTGTTTTTTGCATTTCCTCCTTGTTGGCTTTTGTATTCTCCTGGATTTCTTTCAATGATTTTTGTGTTTCCCTTGCAAGGGCTTCTAACTTTTGATCCATTTTCTCCTGAATTTCTTTAAGTATGTCCTTCATGTGTTCCTGTACCAGCATCATGACCAGTGATTTTAAATCCAAATCTTGTTTTACTGGTGTGATGGGGTATCCAGGACATGTTGGTAGAGGAGAATTGGGTTCAGATGTTGCCATATTGCCTTGATTTCTGTTAGTGACGTTCCTGCGTTTGCCTTTTGCCATCTAGTTCTCACTGGTGTTAGTTTGTCTTGTCAGTGCTGGACTCACCAGTGCAAGCTGCCCCTTCCCCGTTGGCCTCTGGTGCACAGCTTACCTCCTGCACTGCTTGTAGACAGGGTGCTGCTGCCCAGGCTGTTCAGATCCCAAAGCAGGCACCCGAAGGCTCCTGCTGGGGCCCGCTGGATTCACTGGAGCACACTGACTTCTCCCAGCTGGCCGCCCGGAAACCCAGCTAGCCACTTGCAGGACTTGGAGATGTGGTGCTGCCGCCCAGGCTGATCTGGGCAGCAGAACTCCCAACCGTGTTGGTGCACACAAGGCTAGCCTAGCTGCTCAGGCCCTGAGTCTAGGCAAAAGCCTGGCAGGCCAATGTCGGTGCAAAGTTCCCCTCAGCTGTGGGTGTTAATTGGGTGTGTCAGGTGGCTAGGATGGTGGCGTGTGCGAGTTCCCTGAGAGTGCTGGGAGAGTCTGCTGGGCTAACAACCTCCTGGCTGGGTCAGCACACAGATGGCCCAACGAGCAGCCCAGGGCCTGGGGGTCAGTCCAGGGCCTGACCGTCTGAGACCCCTGCTATGTCCGCCTCGGGCTATGCCTGTTAGCTGGTTTGGTTTTGCCTGCTAGGTCTCTCTGGCTTCCCGTAGGCAAAATGGTGGTGGTGCGCAAACTGGCCCGGATAAACAACCTCCTGGCCGGGTCGGCACACAGATGGCCCACCGAGCAGCCCAGGGCCTGGGGGGCAGTCCAGGGACTGACCGTCTGAGACCCCTGCTATGCCTGTTAGACGGTTTGGTTTTGCCTGCTAGGTCTCCCTGGCTTCCCCCAGGCAAAATGGTGGTGGTGCGCGCGCCGGCCCTGGAGGAAAAAAAACTCCTGGCCGGGTTTGCACCCCGGTGGACCCCCGATCAGCTCAGGGCCTGGGTGCAGGCCAACGCCCGTCGGGCTTAGACCCCCGCGATGTTGTTCTCGGGTTATATTTGCGTACCTCAGTCTGATTTCTCTGGCGACCGAGAACCAATATGGAGCCCTCGTAACTGACTGGCGGGAGGCAGAGTTCTGATGTGGCTTCCGTGTGGTGAAAGGCACCGTAAATCCGCCGCTGCTTGCAGCCTGGCTGGCCAGCGATGGCCAGTGGTCGTGGGCACCGGGTCTGCCTGGACCCTGTCCGCTTGGTTCTACTGCTGATGGCCCTTCCTCTGGACCAGCCACTGCTGCTGCTACTGTTGCTGCTGCCGCCGCTCCCAGGCCCAAGAATTTTCTTTCATCAAAATTTGTCAGAAACCACGTTTTAAGGAAATCTCGCATCGTGTGAAATTATCTTGTTTTTCATAAACAACACGTTGTAAATCGAAAAGCTTTGGTGTTGCGTGTATGTCTAAGCGTGTAGCCTCAAAAGAGAACGCACAGGAGAGTTTTCTCTCGAAAGAAAATGTAGGAATACCACGTTATAAGGAAATACAGTGTTGCAGAGTAAAGACAAATACGTACATATTGGAAACACTTTAAGAGAAGAAATAACGCATCGTACAAAATTAGCTTGTATCTCCTAAACAAAACTTTGTAACTCGAAAAGATTTGGTGTGGCTCATACCTCTACAAGTGTAGCCTCAAAAGAGAACCCACAGGAGGAAATTCTTTCGTTAAAATTTTTCAGAAAACCACGATTTATGGAAATCTCGCATCATGCGAAATTATCTTGTTTTTTCCTAAACAACACGTTGTAACTCGAAAAGCTTTGGTGTTGTGTGTTTGTCTAAGCGTGTAGCCTCGAAAGAGAACGCACAGGAGAGTTTTCCCTCGAAAGAATATGTAAGAATACCACGTTATAAGGAAATACAGTGTTGCAGAGTAAAGACAAATTCGTACGTATTGGAAACACTTTATGAGAAGAATTAACGCATCTTACAAAATTAGCTTGTATCTCCTAAACAAAACGTTGTAACTCGAAAGGATTTGTTGTGGCGTGTACATCTAAACATGTAGCCTCAAAAGAGAACCCACAGGAGAATTTTCTTTCGTCAAAATTTTTCAGAAAACCACGTTTTAAGGAAATCCCGCATCGTGCGAAATTATCTTGTTCTTCCTAAACAACACGTTGTAACTCGAAAAGCTTTGGTGTTGCGTGTATGTCTAAGCGTGTAGCCTCAAAAGAGAAGGCACAGGAGAGTATTCTCTCGAAAGAATATGTAAGAATACCACGTTATAAGGAAATACAGTGTTGCAGAGTAAAGACAGATTCTAACTTATTGGAAACACTTTACGAGAAGGAATAATACATCGTAAAAAATTAGCTTGTATTTCCAAAACAACACGTTGTAACTCGAAGGATTTGGTGTGGCGTGTAAGTTGAAACGTGTAGCCTCAAAAGAGAACCCACAGGAGAATTTTCTTTCGTCAAAATTTGTCAGAAAACCACGTTTTAAGGAAATCTCGCATTGTGCGAAATTATCTTGTTTTTCCTAAACAACACGTTGTAAGTCGAAAAGCTTTGATGTTGCGTGTATGTCTAAACGTGTGGCCTCAAAGGAGAACGCACAGGACAGTTTTCTATTGAAAGAATATGTAAGAATACCACGTTATAAGGAAATACAATGTTGCAGAGTAAAGACAAATATGTATGTATTGGAAACACTTTATGAGAAGAATTAACGCATTGTAAAAAATTAGCTTGTATCTCCTAAACAATACGTTGTAACTCGAACAGATTTGGTGTGGCGTGTACGTCTAAACATGTAGCCTCAAAAGAGAACCCAAAGGAGAATTTTCTTTCGTCAAAATTTTTCAGAAAACCACGTGTTAAGGAAATCCCCATCGTGCGAAATCATCTTCTTTTTCCTAAACAACATGTTGTAACTTGAAAAGCTTTGGTGTTGCGTGTATGTGTAAGCATGGAGCCTCAAAAGAGAAGGCACAGGAGAGTTTTCTCTCGAAAGAATATGTAAGAATACCACGTTATAAGGAAATACAATTTTGCAGAGTAAAGACAAATAAGTACACATTGGAAACACTTTATGAGAAGGAAGAATGGATCGTAAAAAATTAGCTTGTATCTCCTAAACAACACGTTGTAACTCGAAAAGATTTGGTGTGACGTGTATGTCTAAACGTTTAGCCTCAAAAGAGAACCCACAGGAGAATTTTCTTTCATCAAAATTTGTCAGAAACCACGTTTAAAGGAAATCTCGCATCGTGCGAAATTATCTTGTTTTTCCTAAACAACACATTGTAAATCGAAAAGCTTTGGTGTTGCGTGTATGTCTAAGCTTGTAGCCTCAAAAGAGAACGCACAGGAGAGTTTTCTCTTGAAAGAATATGTAGGAATACCATGTTATAAGGAAATACAGTGTTGCAGAGTAAAGACAACTACGTACATATTGGAAACACTTTAAGAGAAGAAATAACGCATCGTCCAAAATTAGCTTGTATCTCCTAAAGAACACTTTGTAACTCGAAAAGATTTAGTGTGGCTCGTACCTCTAGAAGTGTAGCCTCAAAAGAGAACCCACAGGAGAACTTTCTTTCATCAAAATTTTTCAGAAAACCACGTTTTATGGAAATCTCGCATCGTGCGAAATTATCTTGTTTTTCCTAAACAACACGTTGTAACTCGAAAAGCTTTGGCGTTGCGTGTATGTCTAAACGTGTAGCCTCAAAAGAGAACGCACAGGAGCGTTTTCCCTCGAAAGAATATGTAAGAATACCACGTTATATGGAAATACAATGTTGCAGAGTAAAGGCAAATAAGGACATATTGGAAACACTTAGGAGAAGAAATAACGCATCTTACAAAATTTGCTTGTATCTCCTAAACAACACGTTGTAACTCGAAAAGATTTGGTGTGGCCTGTACGTCTAAAAGTGTACCCTCAAAAGAGAAACCACAGGATAACTTTCTTTCGTCAAAATTTGTCAGAAAACCACGTTTTAAGGAAATCTCGCATCGTGCAAAATTATCTTGTTTTTCATAAACAACATGTTGTAACTCAAAAAGCTTTGGTGTTTCGTGTATGTCTAAGCCTGTAGCCTCTAAAGAGAACGCACAGGAGAGTTTTCTCTCGAAATAACATGTAAGAATACAACGTTATAAGGAAATACAGTGTTGCAGAGTAAAGACAAATACGTAATTATTGGAAACACTTTACGAGAAGAAATAACGCATCGTAGAAAATTAGCTTGTATCTCCTAAGCAACACGTGGTAACTCGAAAGGATTTGGTGTGGCGTGTATGTCTAAACGTGGAGCCTCAAAAGAGAACCCACAGGAGAATTTTCATTCGTCAAAATTTGTCAGAAAACCACGTTTTAAGGAAATCCCGCATCGTGCGAAATAATCTTGTTTTTCATAAACAACACGTTGTAACTCTAAAAGCATTGATGTTGCCTGTATGTCTAAGTGTGCAGCCTCAAAAGGGAACGCACAGGATACTTTTCTCTCGAAAAAATATGTAAGAATACCACGTTATAAGGAAATACAGTGTTGCAGAGTAAAGACAAATACGTATGTATTGGAAACACTTTATGAGAAGAATTAACGCATCGTACAAAATTAGCTTGTATCTCCAAAACAACACGTTGTAACTCGAAAAGATTTGGTGTGGCGTGTACATCTAAACATGTAGCCTCAAAAGAGAACCCACAGGAGAATTTTCTTTCGTCAAAATTTTTCAGAAAACCACGTTTTAAGGAAATCCCGCATCGTGCGAAATCATCTTCTTTTTCCTAAACAACATGTTGTAACTCGAAAAGCGTTGGTGTTGCGTGTATGTGTAAGCGTGGAGACTCAAAAGAGAAGGCACAGGAGAGTGTTCTCTTGAAAGAATATGTAAGAATACCACGTTAAAAGGAAATACAATTTTGCAGAGTAAAGACAAATAAGTACATATTGGAAACACTTTACGAGAAGAAATAATGCATCGTAAAAAATGAGCTTGTATCTCCTAAACAACACGTTGTAACTCGAAAAGATTTGGTGTGACATGTACGTCTAAAAGTGTAGCCTCAAACGAGAACCCACAGGAGAATTTTCTTTCATCAAAATTTGTCTGAAACCACGTTTTAAGGAAATAGCGCATCGTGCGAAATTATCTTGTTTTTCCTAAACAACACGTTGTAACTCGAAAAGCTTTGGTGTTGCGTGTATGTCTAAGCATGTAGCCTCAAAAGAGAATGCACAGGAGAGTTTTCTCTCGAAAGAATATGTAAGAATACCACGTTATAAGGAAATACAGTGTTGCAGAATAAAGACAACTACGTACATATTGGAAACACTTTAAGAGAAGAAATAACGCATTGTACAAAATTAGCTTGTATCTCCTAAACAACACATTGTAACTCGAAAAGATTTGGTGTGGCTCGTACCTCTACACGTGTAGCCTCAAAAGAGAACCCAGAGGAGAACTTTCTTTCGTCAAAATTTGTCTGAAAACCACGTTTTATGCAAATCTCGCATCGTGCGAAATTATCTTCTTTTTCCTAAACAACACGTTGTAACTCGAAAAGCTTTGGCTTGCGTGTTCGTCTAAGCGTGTAGCCTCAAAAGAGCATGCACAGGAGAGTTTTCCCTCGAAAGAATATGTAAGAATACCACGTTATAAGAAAATACAGTGTTGCAGAGTAAAGATAAATAACGACATATTGGAAACAATTTAGGGAAGAAATAACGCATCGTACAAAATTTGCTTGTATCTCCTAAACAACACGTTATAACTCGAAAATATTTGGTGTGGCTCGTACTTCTACACTTGTAGCCTCAAAAGAGAACCAACAGGAGAACTTTTTTTCGTCAAAATTTGTCAAAGAACCACGTTTTAAGGAAATCCCGCATCGTGCAAAATTATCTTGTTTTTCCTAAACAACACGTTGTAACTCGAAAAGCTTTGGTGTTGCGTGTATGTCTGAGCATGTTGCCTCTAAAGACAATGCACAGGAGAGTTTTCTCTCAAAAGAACATGTAATAATACAACGTTAAAAGGAAATACAGTGTTGCAGAGTAAAGACAAATACGTACGTATTGGAAACACTTTACGAGAAGAAATAACGCATCATACAAAATTAGCTTGTATCTCCTAAACAACACGTGGTAACTCTAAAGGATTTGGTGTGGCGTGTACGTCTAAATGTGTAGCCCCAAAAGTGAACCGACAGGAGAATTTTCTTTCGTCAAAATTTGTCAGAAAACCACGTTTTAAGGAAATCCTGCATCGTGCGAAATTATCTTGTTTTTCCTAAACAACATGTTGTAACTCGAAAAGCTTTGGTGTTGCCTGTATGTCTAAGTGTGTAGCCTCAAAAGAGAACGCACAGGATAGTTTTCTCTCGAAATAATATGTAAGAATACCACGTTATAAGGAAATACAGTGTTGCAGAGCAGACAAATATGTACATATTGGAAACACTTTACGAGAAGAAGTAACGCATCGTAGAAAATTAGCTTGTATCTCCTAAACAAAACGTTGTAACTCGAAAAGATTTGGTGCGGCGTGTACGTCTAAACGTGTAGCCTCAAAAGAGAACCCACAGGAGAATTTTCTTTCGTCAAAATTTTTCAGAAAACCACGTTTTAAGGAAATCCCGCATCGTGCCAAATCATCTTCTTTTTCCTGAACAACATGTTGTAACTCGAAAAGCTTTGGAGTTGGGTGTATGTCTAAGCTTGTAGCCTCAAAAGAGAATGCACAGGAGAGTTTTCTCTCGAAAGAATTTGTAAGAATACCATGTTATGAGAAAATACAGTGTTGCAGAATAAAGACAAATACGTACGTATTGGAAACACTTTAAGAGAGGAAATAACACATCGTACAAAATTATCTTGTATCTCCTAAACAACAATTGGAACTCGAAAAGATTTGTTGTGGCTCGTACTTCTACACGTGTAGCCTCAAAAGAGAACCCACAGGAAAACTTTCTTTTGTCAAAATTTTTCAGAAAACCACGTTTTATGGAAATCTCGCATCGTGCGAAATTATCTTGCTTTTCCTAAACAACACATTGTAACTCGAAAATCTTTGGCGTTGCGTGTATGTTTAAGCGTGTAGCCTCTAAAGAGTACGCACAGGAGAGTTTTCTCTCGAAAGAACATGTAAGAATACAACGTTATAAGGGAATACAGTGTTGCAGAGTAAAGACAAATACATACTTGATGGAAACACTTTACGAGAAGAAATAACGCATTGTAAAAAATTAGCTTGTATCTCCTAAACAACACGTGGTAACTCGAAAGGACTTGGTGTGGCGTGTACGTCTAAACGTGTAGCCTGAAAAGAGAACCCATAGGCGAATTTTCTTTCTTCAAAATTTTTCAGAAAATCACGTTTTAACGAAATCCCGCATCCTGCGAAATTATCTTGTTTTTCCTAAACAACAAGTTGTAACTCTAAAAGCTTTGGTGTTGCGTGTATGACTAAGTGTGTAGCCACAAAAGGGAATGCACAGGAGAGTTTTCTATCGAAAGAATATGTAAGAATACCACGTTATAAGGAAATACAGTGTTGCAGAGTAAAGACAAATACGTACATATTGGAAACACTTTAAAAGAAGAAATATCGCATCATACAAAATTAGCTTGTGTCTCCTAAACAACTCGTTGTAACTCAAAAAGTTTTGGTGTGACGTGTACGTCTCAACGTGTAGCCTCAAAAAAGAACCCACAGGAGAATTTTCTTTCATCAAAATTTGTCAGAAACCACGTTTTAAGGAAATCTCGCATTGTGCGAAATTATCTAGTTTTCCTAAACAACACGTTGTAACTCGAAAATCTTTGGTGTTGTGTGTATGTCTAAGCATGTAGCCTCAAAAGAGAACACACAGGAGAGTTTTCCCTCAAAAGAATATGTAAGAATATCACATTATAAGGAAATACAGTGTTGCAGAGTAAAGACAAATACGTATGTATTGGAAACACTTTACGAGAAGAACTAATGCATCATACAAAATTAGCTCGTATCTCCTAAACAACCGGTTGTAACTCGAAAGGATTTGGTGTGGCGTGTACAGCTAAACGTGTAGCCTCAAAAGAGAACCCACAGGAGAATTTTCTTTCGTCAAAATATGTGAGAAAACCACGTTTTAAGGAAATCCCTCATCGTGCAAAATTATCTTGTTTTTCCTAAACAACAAGTTGTAACTCGAAAAGCTTTGGTGTTGCGTGTATGTCTAAGCGTGTAGCCTCAAAAGAGAATGTAAAGGAGAGTTTTTTCTCGAAAGAATATTTAAGAATACCACGTTATAAGGAAATACATTGTTGCAGAGTAAAGACAAATACGTACATATTGGAAACTCTCTACGAGAAGAAATAACGCATCGTAAAAAATTAACTTGTTTCTCCTAAACAACACGTTGTAACTCGAAAAGATTTGGTGTGGCGTGTACGTCTAAACGTGTAGCCTCAAAAGAGAACCCACAGGACAATTTTCTTTCGTTAGATTTTTCAGAAAACCACGTTTTAAGGAAATCCAGCATCGTGCGAAATCATCTTCTTTTTCCTAAACAACATGTTGTAACTCAAAAAACTTTGGTGTTGCGTGTATGTCTAAGCGTGGAGCCTCAAAAGGGAAGGCACAGGAGAGTTTTCTCTCGAAAGAATATGTAAGAATAGATGTTATAACGAAATACAATTTTGACGAGTAAAGGCAAATAAGTACATATTGGAAACACTTTAGGAGAAGAAATAACGCATCATACAAAATTAGCTTGTATCTCCTAAACAACACGTGGTAACTCGAAAAGGTTTGGTTTGGCGTGTACGTCTAAACATGTAGCCGCAAAAGAGAACACAAAGGAGAATTTTCTTTCGTCAAAATTTGTCAGAAAACCACGTTTTAAGGAAATCCCCCATCGTGCGAAATTATCTTGTTTTTCCTAAACAACTTGTAACACGAAAAGCTTTGGTGTTGCATGTATGTCTCAGCGTGTAGCCTCAAAAGAGAATGCACAGGAGAGTTTTCTCTCGAAAGAACATGTAAGAATACAACGTTATAAGGAAATACAGTGTTGGAGAGTAAAGACAAATACGTACATATTGGAAACACTTTATGAGAAGAAATGACACATCATAAAATATAAGCTTGTATCTCCTAAACAACAAGTGGTAACTCGAAAAGATTTGGTTTGGCGTGTACGTCTAAAAGTGTAGCCTCAAAAGAGACCCCACAGGAGAATTTTCTTTCTTCAAAATTTGTCAGAAAACCACGATATAAGGAAATCCCTCATCATGCAAAATTATCTTGTTTTTCCTAAACAACACGTTGTAACTCGAAAAACTTTGGTGTTGTGTGTATGTCTAAGCGTGTAGCCTCAAAAGAGAATGTAAAGGAGAGTTTTTTCTAGAAAGAATATGTAAGAATACCACGTTATAAGGAAATAGAGTGCTGCAGAGTAAAGACAGATACGTACATATTGGAAACACTTTACGAGAAGAAATAACGCATCGTAAAAAATTAACTTGTATCTCCTAAACAACACGTTGTAACTCGAAAAAATTCGGTGTGGCGTGTACGTCTAAACGTGTTGCCTCAAAAGAGAACCCACAGGACAATTTTCTTTCGTTAAAAATTTTCAGAAAACCACGTTTTAAGGAAATCCCGCATCGTGCGAAATCATCTTCTTTTTCCTAAACAACATGTTGTAACTCAAAAAGCTTTGGTGTTGCGTGTATGTCTAAGCGTGGAGCCTCAAAAGCAAAGGTACAGGATAGTTTTCTCTCGAAAGAATATGTAAGAATACCACGTTATAAAGAAATACAATTTTGCAGAGTAAAGGCAAATAAGTACATATTGGAAACACTTTAGGAGAAGAAATAACGCATCATAACGCATCGTACAAAATTAGCTTGTATCTCCTAAACAACACGTGGTAACTCGAAAAGATTTGGTTTGGCGTGTACGTCTAAACGTGTAGCCTCAAAAGAGAACACAAAGGAGAATTTTCTTTCGTCAAAATTTTCAGAAAACCACGTTTTAAGGAAATCCCGCATCGTGCGAAATTATCTTGTTATTCCTAAACAACACCTTGTAACTCGAAAAGCTTTGGTGTTGCGTGTATGTCTCAGCGTGTAGCCTCAAAAGAGAATGCACAGGAGAGTTTTCTCTCGAAAGATCATGTAAGAATACAACGTTATAAGGAAATACAGTGTTGCAGAGTAAAGACAAATACGTACTTATTGGAAACACTTTACAAGAAGAAATTACGCATCATACAATATTAGCTTGTATGTCCTAAACAAAAAGTGGAAACTCGAAAACATTTGGTTTGGCGTGTACGTCTAAAAGTGTAGCCTCAAAAGAGAACCCACTGGAGAATTTTCTTTCTTCAAAATTTGTCAGAAAACCACGTTTTAACGAAATCCCGCATCCTGCGAAATTATCTTGTTTTTCCTAAACAACAAGTTGTAACTCGAAAAGCTTTGGTGTTGCGTGTATGTCTAAGTGTGTAGCCTCAAAAGGGAATGCACAGGAGAGTTTTCTCTCGAAAGAATATGTAAGAATACCCCGTTATAAGGAAATACAGTGTTGCAGAGTAAAGACAAATACGTACATATTGGAAACACTTTACGAGAGGAATTAACGCATCGTACAAAATTAGCTTGAATCTCCTAAACAACACGTTGTTACTCGAAAAGATTTGGTGTGGCCTGTACGTCTAAACGTGTAGCCTCAAAAGAGATCCCACAGGAGAATTTTCTTTCATCAAAATTTGTCAGAAACCACGTTTTAAGGAAATCTCGCATTGTGCGAAATTATCTAGTTTTTCCTAAACAACACGTTGTAACTCGAAAAGCTCTGGTGTTGCGTGTATGTCTAAGCGTGTAGCCTCAAAAGAGAAAGCACAGGAGAGTTTTCTCTCGAAAGAATATGTAAGAATGCCACGTTATAAGGAAATACAATGTTGCAGAGTAAAGACAAACACATACGTATTGGAAACACTTTACGAGAAGAATTAACGCGTAGTACAAAATTAGCTTGTATCTCCTAAACAACAAGTTGTAACTCGAAAAGATTTGGTGTGGCCTGTACGTCTAAACGTGTAGCCTCAAAGGAGAACCCACAGGAGAATTTTCTTTCATCAAAATTTTTCACAGAACCAAGTTTTAAGGAAATCCCGCATCGTGTGAAACCATCTTCTTTTTCCTAAACAACATATTGTTACTCGAAAAGTTTAGTGTTGCGTGTATGTCTAAGCGTGGAGCCTCAAAAGAGAAGGCACAGGATAGTTTTCTCTCGAGAGAATATGTAAGAATACCACGTTATTAGGAAATACAATTTTGCAGAGTAAAGACAAATAAGTACATATTGGAGACACTTTACGAGAAGAAATAATACATCATACAAAGTTACCTTGTATCTCCTAACAACACGTGGTAACTCGAAAAGATTTGGTTTGGCGTGTCCGTCTAAACGTGTAGCCTCAAAAGAGAACCAACAGGAGAATTTTCTTTCATCAAAATTAGATAACCACGTTTTAAGGAAATTCCGCATCGTGCAAAATTATCTTGTTTTTCCTAAACAACACGTTGTAACTCGAAAAGCTTTGGTGTTGCGTGTATATCTAAGCGTGTAGCCTAAAAAGAGAATGCACAGGAGAGTTTTCTCTCAAAGGAACATGTAAGACTACAACGTTATAAGGAAATACAGTGTTGCAGAGTAAAGACAAAAACATAAATATTGGAAACACTTTACGAGAAGAAATGACGCATCATAAAATATAAGCTTGTATCTCCTAAACAACAAGTGGTAACTTGAAAAGATTTGGTTTGGCGTGTACGTCTAAAAGTGTAGCCTCAAAAGAGACCCCACAGGAGAATTTTCTTTCTTCAAAATTTGTCAGAAAACCACGTTATAAGGAAATCCCGCATCCTGCGAAATTATCTTGTTTTTCCTAAACAACAAGTTGTAACTCGAAAAGCTTTGGTGTTTCATGTATGTTTAAGTGTGTAGCCTCTAAAGGGAATGCGCAGGAGAGTTTTCTATCGAACGAATATGTAAGAATACCACGTTATAAGGAAATACAGTGTTGCAGAGTAAAGACAAATAAATACATATTGGAAACACTTTATGAGAAGAAATAACGCATCGTTCAAAATTAGCTTGTATCTCCTAAACAACACGTTGTAACTCGAAAAGATTTGGTGTGGCCCGTATGTCTACACGTGTAGCCTCAAAAGAGAACCCACAGGAGAATTTTCTTTCGTCAAAATTTGTCAGAAAACCACGTTTTAAGGAAATCCCGCATCGTGCAAAATTATCTTGTTTTTCCTAAACAACACGTTGTAACTCGAAAAGCTTTGGTGTTGCGAGTATGTCTAAGCGTGTAGCCTCTAAAGAGTACACACAGGAGTGTTTTCTCTCGAAAGAACATGTAAGAATACAACGTTATAAGGAATACAGTGTTGCAGAGTAAAGACAAAAACATACTTGTTGGAAACACTTTACGAGAAGAAATAACGCATTGTAAAAAATTAGCTTGTATCTCCTAAACAACACGTGGTAACTCGAAAGGACTTGGTGTGGCGTGTACGTCTAAATGTGTAGCCTCAAAAGAGAACCCATAGGAGAATTTTCTTTCATCAAAATTTGTCAGAAAACACGTTGTATGGAAATCTCGCTTCGTGCGAAATTTTCTAGTTTTTCCTAAACAACACATTGTAACTCGAAAAGCTTTGGTGTTGCGTGTATGTCTAAGCGTGTAGCCTCAATAGAGAACGCACAGGAGAGTTTTCTCTTGAACGAATATGTAAGAATACCACGTTATAAGGAAATACAGTGTTGCACAGAAAAGACAATTACATACCATTGGAAACACTTTAAGAGAAGAAATAATGCATCGTACAAAATTAGCTTGTATCTCCTAAACAACACGTTGTAACTCGAAAAGATTTGGTGTGGCTCGTACGTCTACACGTGTAGCCTCAAAAGAGAACCCACAGGATAACTTTCTTTCTTCAAAATTTTTCAGAAAACCACGTTTTAAGTAAATCCCGCATCGTGAAAATTATCTTGTTTTTCCTTAAAAACACGTTGTAACTCGAAAAGCTTTGTTGTTGCGTGTATGTCTAAGCGTGTAGCCTCTAAAGAGTATGCACAGGAGAGTTTTCTCTAGAAAGAACATGTAAGAATACAACGTTATAAGGAAATACAGTGTTGCAGAGTAAAGACAAATACATACTTGTTGGAAACACTTTACAAGAAGAAATAATGCATCGTAAAAAATTAGCTTGTATCTCCTAAACAACACGTGGTAACTCGAAAGGACTTCATGTGGTGTGTACTTCTAAACGTGTAGCCTCAAAAGAGAACCAATAGGAGAATTTTCTTTCTTCAAAATTTGTCAGAAAATCACGTTTTAACGAAATCCCGCATCCTGCGAAATTATCTTGTTTTTCCTAAACAACAAGTTGTAACTGGAAAAGCTTTGGTGTTGCGTGTATGTCTAAGTGTGTAGCCACAAAAGCGAATGCACAGGAGAGTTTTCTCTCGAAAGAATATGTAAGAATACCACGTTGTAGGAAATACAGTGTTGCAGAGTAAAGACAAATACGTACATATTGGAAACACTTTAAGAGAAGAAATAACGCATCGTACAAAATTAGCTTGTATCTCGTAAACAACACGTTGTAACTCTAAATGATTTGGTGTGGCGTGTACGTCTAAACGTGTAGCCTCAAAAGAGAACCCACAGGAGAATTTTCTTTGGTCAAATTTGTCAGAAAACCACGTATTAAGAAAATCCTGCATCGTGCGAAATTATCTTGTTTTTCCTAAACAACACGTTTTAACTCGAAAAGCTATGGTGTTGCGTGTATGTCTCAGCATGTAGCCTCAAAAGAGAACACACAGGAGAGTTTTCTCTCAAAAGAATATGTAAGAATACCACGTTATAAGGAAATACAGTGTTTCAGAGTAAAGACAAATAGGTACGTATTGGAAACCCTTAAACTTTACAAGATGAAATAAAGCATCGTACAAAATTAGCTCATATCTCCTAAACAACACGTTGTAACTCGAAAAGACTTTGTGTGGCATGTACGTCTAAACGTGTAGCCTCAAGAGAGAACCCATAGGAGAATTTTCTTTCGTCAAATATTCAGAAAACCACGTTTATGAAATCCCGCATTGTGCGAAATTATCTTGTTTTTCCTAAACAAAACCTTGTAACTCGAAAAGCTTTGGTGTTGCATGTATGTTTAAGCGTGTAGACTCAAAAGAGAGCACACAGGAGAGTTTTCACTCGAAAGAATGTGTAAGAATACCACGTTATAAGAAAATACAGTGTTGCAGATTAAAGACAAATACGTACTTATTGGAAATACTTTATGAGAAGAAATAACATATCGTAAAAAATTAGCGTGTATCTCCTAAACAACACATTGAAACTCCAAAAGATTTGGTGTGGCGTGTACGTCTAAACGTGACCAAAGAAAAAGGAGAATTTTCTTTGGTCAAAATTTGTCAGATAACCACGTATTAAGGAAATCCCGCATCGTGCGAAATTATCTTGTTTTTCCTAAACAACGCGTTGTAACTCGAAAAGCTTTGGTGTTGGGTGTATGTCTAAGCGTGTAGCCTCAAAAGAGAACACACAGGAGAGTTTTCTCTCGAAAGAATATGTAAGAATACCACATTATAAGGAAGTACACTGTTGCAGAATAATGACAAATACTTTCGTATTGGAAACCCTTAAACTTTACGAGATGAAATAAAGCATCGTACAAAATTAGCTTGTATCTCCTAAACAACACGTTGTAACTCGAAAAGATTTGGTGTGGCATGTACATCTAAACGTGTAGCCTCAAAGAGAACCACAGGACAAATTTCTTTCGTCAAAATTTGTCAGAAAACCATGTTTAAGGAAATCCCGCATCGTGAGAAATTATCTTGTTCTTCCTAAAAAACACGTTGTAACTCGAAAAGCTTTGGTGTTGCGTGTATGTCTAAGCATGTAGCCTCAAAAGAGAACGCACAGGAGAGTTTTCTCTCGAAAGAATATGTAAGAATACCACGTTATAAGGAAACACAGTGTTGCAGAGTAAAGACAAATACGTACTTATTGGAAACACTTTACGAGAAGAAATAACGCATCGTAAAAAAATTAGCTTGTATCTCCTAAACAACAGGTTGTAACTCGAAAAGATTTGGTGTGGCGTGTACGGCTAAACGTGTAGCCTCAAAAGAGAACGCACAGGAGAATTTTCTTTGGTCAAAATTTGTCAGAAAACCACGTACTAAGGAAACCCCGCATCGTGCGAAATTATCTTGTTTTTCCTAAACAACACATTGTAACTCGAAAAGCTTTGGTGTTGCGTGTATGTCTAAGCATGTAGCCTCAAGAGAGAACGCACAGGAGAGTTTTCTCTCGAAAGAATAGTTAAGAATACCACTTTATAAGGAAGTACAGTGTTGCTGAGTAAAGACGAAAGCGTACATATTGGAAACACTTAAACTTTACGAGATGTATTAAAGCATCGTACAAAATTAGCTTGTATCTCCTAAACAACACGTTTTTACTGGAAAAGATTTGGTGTGGCTTGTACGTCTAAACGTGTAGCCCCAAAAGAGAACCCACAGGACAATTTTCTTTCGTCAAAATTTGTCAGCAAACCTCGTTTTAAGGAAATCCCGCATCGTGAGAAATTATCTTGTTCTTCCTAAACAACACGTTGTAACTCGAAAAGTTTTGGTGTTGCATGTATGTCTAAGCGTGTAGCCTCAAAAGAGAATGCACAGGAGAGTTTTCTCTCGAAGGAATATGTAAGAATACCACGTTATTAGGAAAACAGTGTTGCAGAGTAAAGGCAAATACGTACGTATTGGAAACACTTAAACTTTACGAGAAGAAATAATGCATCTTAAAAAATTAGCTTGTATCTCCTAAACAACACGTTGTAACTCGAAAAGATTTGGTGTGGCGTGTACGTCTAAACGTGTAGCCTCAAAAGAGAAACCTCGGGAGTATTTTCTTTCGTCAAAATTTGTCAGAAAACCACGTTTTAAGGGAATCCCGCATCGTGCTAAATTATCTTGTTTTTCCTAAACAACACATTGTAACTCGAAAAGCTGTGGTGTTGCCTGTATGTCTAAGCGTGTAGCCTCAAAAGAGAATGCCCAGGAGAGTTTTCTCTCGAAAGAATATGTAAGAATACCACGTTATAAGGAAATACAGAGTTGCAGTGTAAAGACAAAAACGTATGTATTGGAAACACTTAAACTTTATGAGAAGAAATAACGCATCGTAAAAAAAATTAGCTTGTATCTCCTAAACAGCACGGTGTAACTCAAAAAGATTTGGTGTGGTGTGTACGTCTAAAGGTGTAGCCTCAAAAGAGAACCCACAGGAGTATTTTCTTTCATCAAAATTTGTCAGAACACCACGTTTTAAGGAAATCCCGCATCGTGGGAAATTATCTTGTTCTTCCTAAGCAACATGTTGTAACTCGAAAGGCTTTGCTGTTGCGTGTATGTCTAAGCGTGTAGCCTCCAAAGAGAATGCACAGGAGAGTTTTCTCTCGAAAGAATATGAAAGGATACCACGTTATAAGGAAATACAGTGTTACAGAGTAAAGACAAATACGTATGTATTGGAAACCCTTAAACTTTACGAGATGAATTAAAGCATCGTACAAAATTAGCTTGTATCTCCTAAACAACACGTTGTAACTCGAAAAGATTTGGTGTGGCATGTACGTCTAAACGTGTAGCCTCAAAAGAGAACCCACAGGACAATTTTCTTTCGTCAAAATTTTTCAGAAAACCACGTTTTAAGGAAATCGCGCATCGTGAGAAATTATCTTGTTCTTCCTAAACAACATGTTTTAACTCGAAAAGCTTTGGTGTTGGGTGTATGTCTAAGCATGTAGCCCCAAAAGAGAACGCATAGGAGAGTTTTCTCTCGAAAGAATATATAAGAATACCACGTTATAAGGAAATACAGTGTGGCAGAGTAAAGACAAATACATACATACTGGAAACACTTTATGAGAGAAATAACGCATCTTGCAAAATTTGCTTGTATGTCCTAAACAACATGTTGTAACTCGAAAAGATTTGGTGTGGCGTGTACGTCTAAACGTGTATCCTCAAAAGAGAACCCACAGGAGAGTTTTCTTTCGTCAAAATTTGTCAGAAAACCACGTTTTAAGGAAATCCCGCATCGTGCGAAATTATCTTGTTTTTCCTAAACAACACGTTGTAACTCGAAAAGCTTTGGTGTTGCATGTATATCTAAGTGTGTAGCCTCTAAAAGGAATGCAAGGAGAGTTTTCTCTCGAAAGAATATGTAAGAATACCACGTTATAAGGAAATACAGTGTTGAAGAGTAAAGACAAATACGTACATATTGTAAAACTTTAAGAGAAGAAATAAAAAATCATACAAAATTAGCTTGTATCTCCTAAACAACACGTTGTAACTCGAAAATATTTGGTGTGACGTGTACGTCTAAATGTGTAGCCTCAAAAGAGAACCGACAGGAGAATTTTTTATCGTCAAAATATGTAAGAAAACCACGTTTTAAGGAAATCCCTTATCGTGCAAAATTATCTTGTTTTTCCTAAACAATGCGTTGTAACTCGAAAAGCTTTGGAGTTGCGTGTATGTCTAAGCGTGTAGACACAAAAGAGAGCACACAGGAGAGTTTTCTCTAAAAAGAATATGTAAGAATACCACCTTATAAGGAAATACAGTGTTGCAGAGTAAAGACAAATACGTACTTATTGGAAACACTTTATGAGAAGAAATAACGCATCGTAAAAAATTAGCTTGTATCTCCTAAACAACACGTTGTAACTCGAAAAGATTTGGTGTGACCTGTACGTCTAAACGTGTAGCCTCAAAAGAGAACACACAGGAGAATTTTCTTTGGTCAAAATTTGTCAGAAAACCACGTATTAAGGAAATCCCGCATCGTCCGAAATTATCTTGTTTTTCCTAAACAACGCGTTGTAACTCGAAAAGCTTTGGTGTTGCGTGTATGTCTAAGCGTGTAGCCTCAAAAGAGAACACACAGGAGAGTTTTCTCTCGAAAGAATATGTAAGAATACCACATTATAAGGAAGTACACTGTTGCAGAATAATGACAAATACTTTCGTATTGGAAACCCTTAAACTTTACGAGATGAAATAAAGCATCGTACAAAATTAGCTTGTATCTCCTAAACAACACGTTGTAACTCGAAAAGATTTTGTGTGGCGTGTACATCTAAACGTGTAGCCTCAAAGAGAACCACAGGACAAATTTCTTTCGTCAAAATTTGTCAGAAAACCACGTTTTAAGGAAATCCCGCATCGTGAGAAATTATCTTGTTCTTCCTAAAAAACACGTTGTAACTCGAAAAGCTTTGGTGTTGCGTGTATGTCTAAGCATGTAGCCTCAAAAGAGAACGCACAGGAGAGTTTTCTCTCGAAAGAATATGTAAGAATACCATGTTATAAGGAAACACAGTGTTGCAGAGTAAAGACAAATACGTACTTATTGGAAACACTTTACGAGAAGAAATAACGCATCGTAAAAAAATTAGCTTGTATCTCCTAAACAACAGGTTGTAACTCGAAAAGATTTGGTGTGGCGTGTACGGCTAAACGTGTAGCCTCAAAAGGGAACCCACAGGAGTATTTTCTTTCGTCAAAATTTGTCAGAAAACCACGTTTTAAGGAAATCCCGCATCGTGCTAAATTATCTTGTTTTTCCTAAACAACACATTGTAACTCGAAAAGCTGTGGTGTTGCCTGTATGTCTAAGCGTGTAGCCTCAAAAGAGAACGCACAGGAGAGTTTTCTCTCGAAAGAGTATGTAAGAATACCACGTTATAAGGAAAAACAGAGTTGCAGTGTAAAGACAAAAACGTATGTATTGGAAACACTTAAACTTTACGGGAAGAAATAATGCATCGTAAAAAAAATTAGCTTGTATCTCCTAAACAGCACGGTGTAACTCAAAAAGATTTGGTGTGGTTTGTATGTCTAAAGGTGTAGCCTCAAAAGAGAACCCACAGGAGAATTTTCTTTCATCAAAATTTGTCAGAACACCACGTTTTAAGGAAATCCGGCATCGTGGGAAATTATCTTGTTCTTCCTAAACAACATGTTGTAACTCGAAAATTTTGGTGTTGCATGTATGTCTAAGCGTGTAGCCTCAAAAGAGAACGCACAGGAGAGTTTTCTCTCGAAGGAATATGTAAGAATACCACGTTATTAGGAAAACAGTGTTGCAGAGTAAAGGCAAATACGTACCTATTGGAAACACTTAAACTTTACGAGAAGAAATAACGCATCTTAAAAAATTAGCTTGTATCTCCTAAACAACACGTTGTAACTCGAAAAGATTTGGTGTGGCGTGTACGTCTAAACGTGTAGCCTCAAAAGAGAAACCTCGGGAGTATTTTCTTTCGTCAAAATTTGTCAGAAAACCACGTTTTAAGGAAATCCCGCATCGTGCTAAATTATCTTGTTTTTCCTAAACAACACATTGTAACTCGAAAAGCTGTGGTGTTGCCTGTATGTCTAAGCGTGTAGCCTCAAAAGAGAATGCACAGGAGAGTTTTCTCTCAAAAGAATATGTAAGAATACCACGTTATAAGGAAATACAGAGTTGCAGTGTAAAGACAAAAACGTATGTATTGGAAACACTTAAACTTTATGAGAAGAAATAACGCATCGTAAAAAAAATTAGCTTGTATCTCCTAAACAGCACGGTGTAACTCAAAAAGATTTGGTGTGGTGTGTACGTCTAAAGGTGTAGCCTCAAAAGAGAACCCACAGGAGTATTTTCTTTCATCAAAATTTGTCAGAACACCACGTTTTTAGGAAATCCCGCATCGTGGGAAATTATCTTGTTCTTCCTAAGCAACATGTTGTAACTCGAAAGGCTTTGCTGTTGCGTGTATGTCTAAGCGTGTAGCCTCAAAAGAGAACGCACAGGAGAGTTTTCTCTCGAAAGAATATGAAAGGATACCACGTTATAAGGAAATACAGTGTTACAGAGTAAAGACAAACACGTATGTATTGGAAACCCTTAAACTTTACGAGATGAATTAAAGCATCGTACAAAATTAGCTTGTATCTCCCAAACAACACGTTGTAACTCGAAAAGATTTGGTGTGGCATGTACTTCTAAACGTGTAGCCTCAAAAGAGAACCCACAGGACAATTTTCTTTCATCAAAATTTTTCAGAAAACCACGTTTTAAGGAAATCGCGCATCGTGAGAAATTATCTTGTTCTTCCTAAACAACACGTTTTAAATCGAAAAGCTTTGGTGTTGGGTGTATGTCTAAGCATGTAGCCCCAAAAGAGAACGCATAGGAGAGTTTTCTCTCGAAAGAATATATAAGAATACCACGTTATAAGGAAATACAGTGTGGCAGAGTAAAGACAAATACGTACATACTGGAAACACTTTATGAGAGAAATAACGCATCTTGCAAAATTTGCTTGTATGTCCTAAACAACATGTTGTAACTCGAAAAGATTTGGTGTGGCGTGTACGTCTAAACGTGTATCCTCAAAAGAGAACCCACAGGAGAGTTTTCTTTCGTCAAAATTTGTCAGAAAACCACGTTTTAAGGAAATCCCGCATCGTGCGAAATTATCTTGTTTTTCCTAAACAACACGTTGTAACTCGAAAAGCTTTGGTGTTGCATGTATATCTAAGTGTGTAGCCTCTAAAAGGAATGGAAGGAGAGTTTTCTCTCGAAAGAATATGTAAGAATACCACGTTATAAGGAAATACAGTGTTGAAGAGTAAAGACAAATACGTACATATTGTAAAACTTTAAGAGAAGAAATAAAAAATCATACAAAATTAGCTTGTATCTCCTAAACAACACGTTGTAACTCGAAAATATTTGGTGTGACGTGTACGTCTAAATGTGTAGCCTCAAAAGAGAACCGACAGGAGAATTTTTTATCCTCAAAATATGTAAGAAAACCACGTTTTAAGGAAATCCCTTATCGTGCAAAATTATCTTGTTTTTCCTAAACAATGCGTTGTAACTCGAAAAGCTTTGGAGTTGCGTGTATGTCTAAGCGTGTAGACACAAAAGAGAGCACACAGGAGAGTTTTCTCTAAAAAGAATATGTAAGAATACCACCTTATAAGGAAATACAGTGTTGCAGAGTAAAGACAAATACGTACTTATTGGAAACACTTTATGAGAAGAAATAACGCATCGTAAAAAATTAGCTTGTATCTCCTAAAAAACACGTTGTAACTCGAAAAGATTTGGTGTGACCTGTACGTCTAAACGTGTAGCCTCAAAAGAGAACACACAGGAGAATTTTCTTTGGTCAAAATTTG
Organism: Apodemus sylvaticus; assembly: GCF_947179515.1. Classification (NCBI taxonomy): domain Eukaryota; kingdom Metazoa; phylum Chordata; class Mammalia; order Rodentia; family Muridae; genus Apodemus; species Apodemus sylvaticus. The sequence goes on from NW_026263013.1 coordinate 411,259, forward strand.
TCAGAAAACCACGTATTAAGGAAATCCCGCATCGTGCGAAATTATCTTGTTTTTCCTAAACAACGCGTTGTAACTCGAAAAGCTTTGGTGTTGCGTGTATGTCTAAGCGTGTAGCCTCAAAAGAGAACACACAGGAGAGTTTTCTCTCGAAAGAATATGTAAGAATACCACATTATAAGGAAGTACACTGTTGCAGAATAATGACAAATACTTTCGTATTGGAAACCCTTAAACTTTACGAGATGAAATAAAGCATCGTACAAAATTAGCTTGTATCTCCTAAACATCACGTTGTAACTCGAAAAGATTTGGTGTGGCGTGTACATCTAAACGTGTAGCCTCAAAGAGAACCACAGGACAAATTTCTTTCGTCAAAATTTGTCAGAAAACCACGTTTTAAGGAAATCCCGCATCGTGAGAAATTATCTTGTTCTTCCTAAAAAACACGTTGTAACTCGAAAAGCTTTGGTGTTGCGTGTATGTCTAAGCATGTAGCCTCAAAAGAGAACGCACAGGAGAGTTTTCTCTCGAAAGAATATGTAAGAATACCACGTTATAAGGAAACACAGTGTTGCAGAGTAAAGACGAATACGTACTTATTGGAAACACTTTACGAGAAGAAATAACGCATCGTAAAAAAATTAGCTTGTATCTCCTAAACAACAGGTTGTAACTCGAAAAGATTTGGTGTGGCGTGTACGGCTAAACGTGTAGCCTCAAAAGGGAACCCACAGGAGTATTTTCTTTCGTCAAAATTTGTCAGAAAACCACGTTTTAAGGAAATCCCGCATCGTGCTAAATTATCTTGTTTTTCCTAAACAACACATTGTAACTCGAAAAGCTGTGGTGTTGCCTGTATGTCTAAGCGTGTAGCCTCAAAAGAGAACGCACAGGAGAGTTTTCTCTCGAAAGAGTATGTAAGAATACCACGTTATAAGGAAAAACAGAGTTGCAGTGTAAAGACAAAAACGTATGTATTGGAAACACTTAAACTTTACGGGAAGAAATAATGCATCGTAAAAAAAATTAGCTTGTATCTCCTAAACAGCACGGTGTAACTCAAAAAGATTTGGTGTGGTTTGTATGTCTAAAGGTGTAGCCTCAAAAGAGAACCCACAGGAGAATTTTCTTTCATCAAAATTTGTCAGAACACCACGTTTTAAGGAAATCCGGCATCGTGGGAAATTATCTTGTTCTTCCTAAACAACATGTTGTAACTCGAAAAGTTTTGGTGTTGCATGTATGTCTAAGCGTGTAGCCTCAAAAGAGAAAGCACAGGAGAGTTTTCTCTCGAAGGAATATGTAAGAATACCACGTTATTAGGAAAACAGTGTTGCAGAGTAAAGGCAAATACGTACGTATTGGAAACACTTAAACTTTACGAGAAGAAATAACGCATCTTAAAAAATTAGCTTGTATGTCCTAAACAACACGTTGTAACTCGAAAAGATTTGGTGTGGCGTGTACGTCTAAACGTGTAGCCTCAAAAGAGAAACCTCGGGAGTATTTTCTTTCGTCAAAATTTGTCAGAAAACCACGTTTTAAGGAAATCCCGCATCGTGCTAAATTATCTTGTTTTTCCTAAACAACACATTGTAACTCGAAAAGCTGTGGTGTTGCCTGTATGTCTAAGCGTGTAGCCTCAAAAGAGAATGCACAGGAGAGTTTTCTCTCGAAAGAATATGTAAGAATACCACGTTATAAGGAAATACAGAGTTGCAGTGTAAAGACAAAAACGTATGTATTGGAAACACTTAAACTTTATGAGAAGAAATAACGCATCGTAAAAAAAATTAGCTTGTATCTCCTAAACAGCACGGTGTAACTCAAAAAGTTTTGGTGTGGTGTGTACGTCTAAAGGTGTAGCCTCAAAAGAGAACCCACAGGAGTATTTTCTTTCATCAAAATTTGTCAGAACACCACGTTTTAAGGAAATCCCGCATCGTGGGAAATTATCTTGTTCTTCCTAAGCAACATGTTGTAACTCGAAAGGCTTTGCTGTTGCGTGTATGTCTAAGCGTGTAGCCTCAAAAGAGAACGCACAGGAGAGTTTTCTCTCAAAAGAATATGAAAGGATACCACGTTATAAGGAAATAGAGTGTTACAGAGTAAAGACAAACACGTATATATTGGAAACCCTTAAACTTTATGAGATGAATTAAAGCATCGTACAAAATTAGCTTGTATCTCCCAAACAACACGTTGTAACTCGAAAAGATTTGGTGTGGCATGTACGTCTAAACGTGTAGCCTCAAAAGAGAACCCACAGGACAATTTTCTTTCGTCAAAATTTTTCAGAAAACCACGTTTTAAGGAAATCGCGCATCGTGAGAAATTATCTTGTTCTTCCTAAACAACACGTTTTAAATCGAAAAGCTTTGGTGTTGGGTGTATGTCTAAGCATGTAGCCCCAAAAGAGAACGCATAGGAGAGTTTTCTCTCGAAAGAATATATAAGAATACCACGTTATAAGGAAATACAGTGTGGCAGAGTAAAGACAAATACGTACATACTGGAAACACTTTATGAGAGAAATAACGCATCTTGCAAAATTTGCTTGTATGTCCTAAACAACATGTTGTAACTCGAAAAGATTTGGTGTGGCGTGTACGTCTAAACGTGTATCCTCAAAAGAGAACCCACAGGAGAGTTTTCTTTCGTCAAAATTTGTCAGAAAACCACGTTTTAAGGAAATCAAGCATCGTGGGAAATTATCTTGTTTTTCCTAAACAACACGTTGTAACTTGAAATGCTTTGGTGTTGCATGTATGTCTAAGTGTGTAGCCTCTAAAAGGAATGCAAGGAGAGTTTTCTCTCGAAAGAATATGTAAGAATACCACGTTATAAGGAAATACAGTGTTGAAGAGTAAAGACAAATACGTACATATTGTAAAACTTTAAGAGAAGAAATAAAAAATCATACAAAATTAGCTTGTATCTCCTAAACAACACGTTGTAACTCGAAAATATTTGATGTGACGTGTACGTCTAAATGTGTAGCCTCAAAAGAGAACCGACAGGAGAATTTTTTATAGTCAAAATATGTAAGAAAACCACGTTTTAAGGAAACCCCTTATCGTGAAAAATTATCTTGTTTTTCCTAAACAATGCGCTGTAACTCGAAAAGCTTTGGAGTTGCGTGTATGTCTAAGCGTGTAGACTCAAAAGAGAGCACACAGGAGAGTTTTCTCTAAAAAGAATATGTAAGAATACCACCTTATAAGGAAATACAGTGTTGCAGAGTAAAGACAAATACGTACTTATTGGAAACACTTTATGAGAAGAAATAACGCATCGTAAAAAATTAGCTTGTATCTCCTAAACAACACGTTGTAACTCGAAAAGATTTGGTGTGACCTGTACGTCTAAACGTGTAGCCTCAAAAGAGAACACACAGGAGAATTTTCTTTGGTCAAAATTTGTCAGAAAACCACGTATTAAGGAAATCCCGCATCGTGCGAAATTATCTTGTTTTTCCTAAACAACGCGTTGTAACTCGAAAAGCTTTGGTGTTGCGTGTATGTCTAAGCGTGTAGCCTCAAAAGAGAACACACAGGAGAGTTTTCTCTCGAAAGAATATGTAAGAATACCACATTATAAGGAAGTATACTGTTGCAGAATAATGACAAATACTTTCGTATTGGAAACCCTTAAACTTTACGAGATGAAATAAAGCATCGTACAAAATTAGCTTGTATCTCCTAAACAACACGTTGTAACTCGAAAAGATTTGGTGTGGCGTGTACATCTAAACGTGTAGCCTCAAAGAGAACCACAGGACAAATTTCTTTCGTCAAAATTTGTCAGAAAACCACGTTTTAAGGAAATCCCGCATCGTGAGAAATTATCTTGTTCTTCCTAAAAAACACGTTGTAACTCGAAAAGCTTTGGTGTTGCGTGTATGTCTAAGCATGTAGCCTCAAAAGAGAACGCACAGGAGAGTTTTCTCTCGAAAGAATATGTAAGAATACCACGTTATAAGGAAACACAGTGTTGCAGAGTAAAGACGAATACGTACTTATTGGAAACACTTTACGAGAAGGAATAACGCATCGTAAAAAAATTAGCTTGTATCTCCTAAACAACAGGTTGTAACTCGAAAAGATTTGGTGTGGCGTGTACGGCTAAACGTGTAGCCTCAAAAGGGAACCCACAGGAGTATTTTCTTTCGTCAAAATTTGTCAGAAAACCACGTTTTAAGGAAATCCCGCATCGTGCTAAATTATCTTGTTTTTCCTAAACAACACATTGTAACTCGAAAAGCTGTGGTGTTGCCTGTATGTCTAAGCGTGTAGCCTCAAAAGAGAACGCACAGGAGAGTTTTCTCTCGAAAGAGTATGTAAGAATACCACGTTATAAGGAAAAACAGAGTTGCAGTGTAAAGACAAAAACGTATGTATTGGAAACACTTAAACTTTACGGGAAGAAATAATGCATCGTAAAAAAAATTAGCTTGTATCTCCTAAACAGCACGGTGTAACTCAAAAAGATTTGGTGTGGTTTGTATGTCTAAAGGTGTAGCCTCAAAAGAGAACCCACAGGAGAATTTTCTTTCATCAAAATTTGTCAGAACACCACGTTTTAAGGAAATCCCGCATCGTGGGAAATTATCTTGTTCTTCCTAAACAACATGTTGTAACTCGAAAAGTTTTGGTGTTGCATGTATGTCTAAGCGTGTAGCCTCAAAAGAGAAAGCACAGGAGAGTTTTCTCTCGAAGGAATATGTAAGAATACCACGTTATTAGGAAAACAGTGTTGCAGAGTAAAGGCAAATACGTACGTATTGGAAACACTTAAACTTTACGAGAAGAAATAACGCATCTTAAAAAATTAGCTTGTATGTCCTAAACAACACGTTGTAACTCGAAAAGATTTGGTGTGGCGTGTACGTCTAAACGTGTAGCCTCAAAAGAGAAACCTCGGGAGTATTTTCTTTCGTCAAAATTTGTCAGAAAACCACGTTTTAAGGAAATCCCGCATCGTGCTAAATTATCTTGTTTTTCCTAAACAACACATTGTAACTCGAAAAGCTGTGGTGTTGCCTGTATGTCTAAGCGTGTAGCCTCAAAAGAGAATGCACAGGAGAGTTTTCTCTCGAAAGAATATGTAAGAATACCACGTTATAAGGAAATACAGAGTTGCAGTGTAAAGACAAAAACGTATGTATTGGAAACACTTAAACTTTATGAGAAGAAATAACGCATCGTAAAAAAAATTAGCTTGTATCTCCTAAACAGCACGGTGTAACTCAAAAAGTTTTGGTGTGGTGTGTACGTCTAAAGGTGTAGCCTCAAAAGAGAACCCACAGGAGTATTTTCTTTCATCAAAATTTGTTAGAACACCACGTTTTAAGGAAATCCCGCATCGTGGGAAATTATCTTGTTCTTCCTAAGCAACATGTTGTAACTCGAAAGGCTTTGCTGTTGCGTGTATGTCTAAGCGTGTAGCCTCAAAAGAGAACGCACAGGAGAGTTTTCTCTCGAAAGAATATGAAAGGATACCACGTTATAAGGAAATACAGTGTTACAGTTAAAGACAAACACGTATATATTGGAAACCCTTAAACTTTATGAGATGAATTAAAGCATCGTACAAAATTAGCTTGTATCTCCCAAACAACATGTTTTAACTCGAAAAGATTTGGTGTGGCATGTACGTCTAAACGTGTAGCCTCAAAAGAGAACCCACAGGACAATTTTCTTTCGTCAAAATTTTTCAGAAAACCACGTTTTAAGGAAATCGCGCATCGTGAGAAATTATCTTGTTCTTCCTAAACAACACGTTTTAACTCGAAAGCTTTGGTGTTGGGTGTATGTCTAAGCATGTAGCCCCAAAAGAGAACGCATAGGAGAGTTTTCTCTCGAAAGAATATATAAGAATACCACGTTATAAGGAAATACAGTGTGGCAGAGTAAAGACAAATACGTACATACTGGAAACACTTTATGAGAGAAATAACGCATCTTGCAAAATTTGCTTGTATGTCCTAAACAACATGTTGTAACTCGAAAAGATTTGGTGTGGCGTGTACGTCTAAACGTGTATCCTCAAAAGAGAACCCACAGGAGAGTTTTCTTTCGTCAAAATTTGTCAGAAAACCACGTTTTAAGGAAATCAAGCATCGTGGGAAATTATCTTGTTTTTCCTAAACAACACGTTGTAACTTGAAATGCTTTGGTGTTGCATGTATGTCTAAGTGTGTAGCCTCTAAAAGGAATGCAAGGAGAGTTTTCTCTCGAAAGAATATGTAAGAATACCACGTTATAAGGAAATACAGTGTTGAAGAGTAAAGACAAATACGTACATATTGTAAAACTTTAAGAGAAGAAATAAAAAATCATAAAAAAAATTAGCTTGTATCTCCTAAACAACACGTTGTAACTCGAAAATATTTGATGTGACGTGTATGTCTAAATGTGTAGCCTCAAAAGAGAACCGACAGGAGAATTTTTTATAGTCAAAATATGTAAGAAAACCACGTTTTAAGGAAACCCCTTATCGTGAAAAATTATCTTGTTTTTCCTAAACAATGCGTTGTAACTCGAAAAGCTTTGGAGTTGCGTGTATGTCTAAGCGTGTACACTCAAAAGAGAGCACACAGGAGAGTTTTCTCTAAAAAGAATATGTAAGAATACCACCTTATAAGGAAATACAGTGTTGCAGAGTAAAGACAAATACGTACTTATTGGAAACACTTTATGAGAAGAAAAAACGCATCGTAAAAAATTAGCTTGTATCTCCTAAACAACACGTTGTAACTCGAAAAGATTTGGTGTGACCTGTACGTCTAAACGTGTAGCCTCAAAAGAGAACACACAGGAGAATTTTCTTTGGTCAAAATTTGTCAGAAAACCACGTATTAAGGAAATCCCGCATCGTGCGAAATTATCTTGTTTTTCCTAAACAACGCGTTGTAACTCGAAAAGCTTTGGTGTTGCGTGTATGTCTAAGCGTGTAGCCTCAAAAGAGAACACACAGGAGAGTTTTCTCTCGAAAGAATATGTAAGAATACCACATTATAAGGAAGTACACTGTTGCAGAATAATGACAAATACTTTCGTATTGGAAACCCTTAAACTTTACGAGATGACATAAAGCATCGTACAAAATTAGCTTGTATCTCCTAAACAACACGTTGTAACTCGAAAAGATTTGGTGTGGCATGTACATCTAAACGTGTAGCCTCAAAGAGAACCACAGGACAAATTTCTTTCGTCAAAATTTGTCAGAAAACCACGTTTTAAGGAAATCCCGCATCGTGAGAAATTATCTTGTTCTTCCTAAAAAACACGTTGTAACTCGAAAAGCTTTGGTGTTGCGTGTATGTCTAAGCATGTAGCCTCAAAAGAGAACGCACAGGAGAGTTTTCTCTCGAAAGAATATGTAAGAATACCACGTTATAAGGAAACACAGTGTTGCAGAGTAAAGACGAATACGTACTTATTGGAAACAGTTTACGAGAAGAAATAACGCATCGTAAAAAAATTAGCTTGTATCTCCTAAACAACAGGTTGTAACTCGAAAAGATTTGGTGTGGCGTGTACGGCTAAACGTGTAGCCTCAAAAGAGAACGCACAGGAGAATTTTCTTTGGTCAAAATTTGTCAGAAAACCACGTACTAAGGAAACCCCGCATCGTGCGAAATTATCTTGTTTTTCCTAAACAACACATTGTAACTCGAAAAGCTTTGGTGTTGCGTGTATGTCTAAGCATGTAGCCTCAAGAGAGAACGCACAGGAGAGTTTTCTCTTGAAAGAATAGTTAAGAATACCACTTTATAAGGAAGTAAAGTGTTGCTGAGTAAAGACGAAAGCGTACATATTGGAAACACTTAAACTTTACGAGATGTATTAAAGCTTCGTACAAAATTAGCTTTTATCTCCTAAACAACACGTTTTTACTGGAAAAGATTTGGTGTGGCTTGTACGTCTAAACGTGTAGCCCCAAAAGAGAACCCACAGGACAATTTTCTTTCGTCAAAATTTGTCAGCAAACCTCGTTTTAAGGAAATCCCGCATCGTGAGAAATTATCTTGTTCTTCCTAAACAACACGTTGTAACTCGAAAAGTTTTGGTGTTGCATGTATGTCTAAGCGTGTAGCCTCAAAAGAGAACGCACAGGAGAGTTTTCTCTCGAAGGAATATGTAAGAATACCACGTTATTAGGAAAACAGTGTTGCAGAGTAAAGGCAAATACGTACGTATTGGAAACACTTAAACTTTACGAGAAGAAATAATGCATCTTAAAAAATTAGCTAGTATCTCCTAAACAACACGTTGTAACTCGAAAAGATTTGGTGTGGCATGTACGTCTAAACGTGTAGCCTCAAAAGAGAAACCTCGGGAGTATTTTCTTTCGTCAAAATTTGTCAGAAAACCACGTTTTAAGGAAATCCCGCATCGTGCTAAATTATCTTGTTTTTCCTAAACAACACATTGTAACTCGAAAAGCTGTGGTGTTGCCTGTATGTCTAAGCGTGTAGCCTCAAAAGAGAATGCACAGGAGAGTTTTCTCTCGAAAGAATATGTAAGAATACCACGTTATAAGGAAATACAGAGTTGCAGTGTAAAGACAAAAACGTATGTATTGGAAACACTTAAACTTTATGAGAAGAAATAACGCATCGTAAAAAAAAATTAGCTTGTATCTCCTAAACAGCACGGTGTAACTCAAAAAGATTTGGTGTGGTGTGTACGTCTAAAGGTGTAGCCTCAAAAGAGAACCCACAGGAGTATTTTCTTTCATCAAAATTTGTCAGAACACCACGTTTTAAGGAAATCCCGCATCGTGGGAAATTATCTTGTTCTTCCTAAGCAACATGTTGTAACTCGAAAGGCTTTGCTGTTGTGTGTATGTCTAAGCGTGTAGCCTCAAAAGAGAACGCACAGGAGAGTTTTCTCTCGAAAGAATATGAAAGGATACCACGTTATAAGGAAATACAGTGTTACAGAGTAAAGACAAACACGTATGTATTGGAAACCCTTAAACTTTACGAGATGAATTAAAGCATCGTACAAAATTAGCTTGTATCTCCTAAACAACACGTTGTAACTCGAAAAGATTTGGTGTGGCATGTACGTCTAAACGTGTAGCCTCAAAAGAGAACCCACAGGACAATTTTCTTTCGTCAAAATTTTTCAGAAAACCACGTTTTAAGGAAATCGCGCATCGTGAGAAATTATCTTGTTCTTCCTAAACAACACGTTTTAACTCGAAAAGCTTTGGTGTTGGGTGTATGTCTAAGCATGTAGCCCCAAAAGAGAACGCATAGGAGAGTTTTCTCTCGAACGAATATATAAGAATACCACGTTATAAGGAAAAACAGTGTGGCAGAGTAAAGACAAATACATACATACTGGAAACACTTTATGAGAGAAATAACGCATCTTGCAAAATTTGCTTGTATGTCCTAAACAACATGTTTTAACTCGAAAAGATTTGGTGTGGCGTGTACGTCTAAACGTGTATCCTCAAAAGAGAACCCACAGGAGAGTTTTCTTTCGTCAAAATTTGTCAGAAAACCACGTTTTAAGGAAATCCCGCATCGTGCGAAATTATCTTGTTTTTCCTAAACAACACGTTGTAACTCGAAAAGCTTTGGTGTTGCATGTATGTCTAAGTGTGTAGCCTCTAAAAGGAATGCAAGGAGAGTTTTCTCTCGAAAGAATATGTAAGAATACCACGTTATAAGGAAATACAGTGTTGAAGAGTAAAGACAAATACGTACATATTGTAAAACTTTAAGAGAAGAAATAAAAAATCATACAAAATTAGCTTGTATCTCCTAAACAACACGTTGTAACTCGAAAATATTTGGAGTGACGTGTACGTCTAAATGTGTAGCCTCAAAAGAGAACCGACAGGAGAATTTTTTATCCTCAAAATATGTAAGAAAACCACGTTTTAAGGAAATCCCTTATCGTGCAAAATTATCTTGTTTTTCCTAAACAATGCGTTGTAACTCGAAAAGCTTTGGAGTTGCGTGTATGTCTAAGCGTGTAGACACAAAAGAGAGCACACAGGAGAGTTTTCTCTAAAAAGAATATGTAAGAATACCACCTTATAAGGAAATACAGTGTTGCAGAGTAAAGACAAATACGTACTTATTGGAAACACTTTATGAGAAGAAATAACGCATCGTAAAAAATTAGCTTGTATCTCCTAAACAACACGTTGTAACTCGAAAAGATTTGGTGTGACCTGTATGTCTAAACGTGTAGCCTCAAAAGAGAACACACAGGAGAATTTTCTTTGGTCAAAATTTGTCAGAAAACCACGTATTAAGGAAATCCCGCATCGTGCGAAATTATCTTGTTTTTCCTAAACAACGCGTTGTAACTCGAAAAGCTTTGGTGTTGCGTGTATGTCTAAGCGTGTAGCCTCAAAAGAGAACACACAGGAGAGTTTTCTCTCGAAAGAATATGTAAGAATACCACATTATAAGGAAGTACACTGTTGCAGAATAATGACAAATACTTTCGTATTGGAAACCCTTAAACTTTACGAGATGAAATAAAGCATCGTACAAAATTAGCTTGTATCTCCTAAACAACACGTTGTAACTCGAAAAGATTTGGTGTGGCGTGTATATCTAAACGTGTAGCCTCAAAGAGAACCACAGGACAAATTTCTTTCGTCAAAATTTGTCAGAAAACCACGTTTTAAGGAAATCCCGCATCGTGAGAAATTATCTTGTTCTTCCTAAAAAACACGTTGTAACTCGAAAAGCTTTGGTGTTGCGTGTATGTCTAAGCATGTAGCCTCAAAAGAGAACGCACAGGAGAGTTTTCTCTCGAAAGAATATGTAAGAATACCATGTTATAAGGAAACACAGTGTTGCAGAGTAAAGACAAATACGTACTTATTGGAAACACTTTACGAGAAGAAATAACGCATCGTAAAAAAATTAGCTTGTATCTCCTAAACAACAGGTTGTAACTCGAAAAGATTTGGTGTGGCGTGTACGGCTAAACGTGTAGCCTCAAAAGGGAACCCACAGGAGTATTTTCTTTCGTCAAAATTTGTCAGAAAACCACGTTTTAAGGAAATCCCGCATCGTGCTAAATTATCTTGTTTTTCCTAAACAACACATTGTAACTCGAAAAGCTGTGGTGTTGCCTGTATGTCTAAGCGTGTAGCCTCAAAAGAGAACGCACAGGAGAGTTTTCTCTCGAAAGAGTATGTAAGAATACCACGTTATAAGGAAAAACAGAGTTGCAGTGTAAAGACAAAAACGTATGTATTGGAAACACTTAAACTTTACGGGAAGAAATAATGCATCGTAAAAAAAATTAGCTTGTATCTCCTAAACAGCACGGTGTAACTCAAAAAGATTTGGTGTGGTTTGTATGTCTAAAGGTGTAGCCTCAAAAGAGAACCCACAGGAGAATTTTCTTTCATCAAAATTTGTCAGAACACCACGTTTTAAGGAAATCCGGCATCGTGGGAAATTATCTTGTTCTTCCTAAACAACATGTTGTAACTCGAAAATTTTGGTGTTGCATGTATGTCTAAGCGTGTAGCCTCAAAAGAGAACGCACAGGAGAGTTTTCTCTCGAAGGAATATGTAAGAATACCACGTTATTAGGAAAACAGTGTTGCAGAGTAAAGGCAAATACGTACCTATTGGAAACACTTAAACTTTACGAGAAGAAATAACGCATCTTAAAAAATTAGCTTGTATCTCCTAAACAACACGTTGTAACTCGAAAAGATTTGGTGTGGCGTGTACGTCTAAACGTGTAGCCTCAAAAGAGAAACCTCGGGAGTATTTTCTTTCGTCAAAATTTGTCAGAAAACCACGTTTTAAGGAAATCCCGCATCGTGCTAAATTATCTTGTTTTTCCTAAACAACACATTGTAACTCGAAAAGCTGTGGTGTTGCCTGTATGTCTAAGCGTGTAGCCTCAAAAGAGAATGCACAGGAGAGTTTTCTCTCAAAAGAATATGTAAGAATACCACGTTATAAGGAAATACAGAGTTGCAGTGTAAAGACAAAAACGTATGTATTGGAAACACTTAAACTTTATGAGAAGAAATAACGCATCGTAAAAAAAATTAGCTTGTATCTCCTAAACAGCACGGTGTAACTCAAAAAGATTTGGTGTGGTGTGTACGTCTAAAGGTGTAGCCTCAAAAGAGAACCCACAGGAGTATTTTCTTTCATCAAAATTTGTCAGAACACCACGTTTTTAGGAAATCCCGCATCGTGGGAAATTATCTTGTTCTTCCTAAGCAACATGTTGTAACTCGAAAGGCTTTGCTGTTGCGTGTATGTCTAAGCGTGTAGCCTCAAAAGAGAACGCACAGGAGAGTTTTCTCTCGAAAGAATATGAAAGGATACCACGTTATAAGGAAATACAGTGTTACAGAGTAAAGACAAACACGTATGTATTGGAAACCCTTAAACTTTACGAGATGAATTAAAGCATCGTACAAAATTAGCTTGTATCTCCCAAACAACACGTTGTAACTCGAAAAGATTTGGTGTGGCATGTACTTCTAAACGTGTAGCCTCAAAAGAGAACCCACAGGACAATTTTCTTTCATCAAAATTTTTCAGAAAACCACGTTTTAAGGAAATCGCGCATCGTGAGAAATTATCTTGTTCTTCCTAAACAACACGTTTTAAATCGAAAAGCTTTGGTGTTGGGTGTATGTCTAAGCATGTAGCCCCAAAAGAGAACGCATAGGAGAGTTTTCTCTCGAAAGAATATATAAGAATACCACGTTATAAGGAAATACAGTGTGGCAGAGTAAAGACAAATACGTACATACTGGAAACACTTTATGAGAGAAATAACGCATCTTGCAAAATTTGCTTGTATGTCCTAAACAACATGTTGTAACTCGAAAAGATTTGGTGTGGCGTGTACGTCTAAACGTGTATCCTCAAAAGAGAACCCACAGGAGAGTTTTCTTTCGTCAAAATTTGTCAGAAAACCACGTTTTAAGGAAATCCCGCATCGTGCGAAATTATCTTGTTTTTCCTAAACAACACGTTGTAACTCGAAAAGCTTTGGTGTTGCATGTATATCTAAGTGTGTAGCCTCTAAAAGGAATGGAAGGAGAGTTTTCTCTCGAAAGAATATGTAAGAATACCACGTTATAAGGAAATACAGTGTTGAAGAGTAAAGACAAATACGTACATATTGTAAAACTTTAAGAGAAGAAATAAAAAATCATACAAAATTAGCTTGTATCTCCTAAACAACACGTTGTAACTCGAAAATATTTGGTGTGACGTGTACGTCTAAATGTGTAGCCTCAAAAGAGAACCGACAGGAGAATTTTTTATCCTCAAAATATGTAAGAAAACCACGTTTTAAGGAAATCCCTTATCGTGCAAAATTATCTTGTTTTTCCTAAACAATGCGTTGTAACTCGAAAAGCTTTGGAGTTGCGTGTATGTCTAAGCGTGTAGACACAAAAGAGAGCACACAGGAGAGTTTTCTCTAAAAAGAATATGTAAGAATACCACCTTATAAGGAAATACAGTGTTGCAGAGTAAAGACAAATACGTACTTATTGGAAACACTTTATGAGAAGAAATAACGCATCGTAAAAAATTAGCTTGTATCTCCTAAAAAACACGTTGTAACTCGAAAAGATTTGGTGTGACCTGTACGTCTAAACGTGTAGCCTCAAAAGAGAACACACAGGAGAATTTTCTTTGGTCAAAATTTGTCAGAAAACCACGTATTAAGGAAATCCCGCATCGTGCGAAATTATCTTGTTTTTCCTAAACAACGCGTTGTAACTCGAAAAGCTTTGGTGTTGCGTGTATGTCTAAGCGTGTAGCCTCAAAAGAGAACACACAGGAGAGTTTTCTCTCGAAAGAATATGTAAGAATACCACATTATAAGGAAGTACACTGTTGCAGAATAATGACAAATACTTTCGTATTGGAAACCCTTAAACTTTACGAGATGAAATAAAGCATCGTACAAAATTAGCTTGTATCTCCTAAACATCACGTTGTAACTCGAAAAGATTTGGTGTGGCGTGTACATCTAAACGTGTAGCCTCAAAGAGAACCACAGGACAAATTTCTTTCGTCAAAATTTGTCAGAAAACCACGTTTTAAGGAAATCCCGCATCGTGAGAAATTATCTTGTTCTTCCTAAAAAACACGTTGTAACTCGAAAAGCTTTGGTGTTGCGTGTATGTCTAAGCATGTAGCCTCAAAAGAGAACGCACAGGAGAGTTTTCTCTCGAAAGAATATGTAAGAATACCACGTTATAAGGAAACACAGTGTTGCAGAGTAAAGACGAATACGTACTTATTGGAAACACTTTACGAGAAGAAATAACGCATCGTAAAAAAATTAGCTTGTATCTCCTAAACAACAGGTTGTAACTCGAAAAGATTTGGTGTGGCGTGTACGGCTAAACGTGTAGCCTCAAAAGGGAACCCACAGGAGTATTTTCTTTCGTCAAAATTTGTCAGAAAACCACGTTTTAAGGAAATCCCGCATCGTGCTAAATTATCTTGTTTTTCCTAAACAACACATTGTAACTCGAAAAGCTGTGGTGTTGCCTGTATGTCTAAGCGTGTAGCCTCAAAAGAGAACGCACAGGAGAGTTTTCTCTCGAAAGAGTATGTAAGAATACCACGTTATAAGGAAAAACAGAGTTGCAGTGTAAAGACAAAAACGTATGTATTGGAAACACTTAAACTTTACGGGAAGAAATAATGCATCGTAAAAAAAATTAGCTTGTATCTCCTAAACAGCACGGTGTAACTCAAAAAGATTTGGTGTGGTTTGTATGTCTAAAGGTGTAGCCTCAAAAGAGAACCCACAGGAGAATTTTCTTTCATCAAAATTTGTCAGAACACCACGTTTTAAGGAAATCCGGCATCGTGGGAAATTATCTTGTTCTTCCTAAACAACATGTTGTAACTCGAAAAGTTTTGGTGTTGCATGTATGTCTAAGCGTGTAGCCTCAAAAGAGAAAGCACAGGAGAGTTTTCTCTCGAAGGAATATGTAAGAATACCACGTTATTAGGAAAACAGTGTTGCAGAGTAAAGGCAAATACGTACGTATTGGAAACACTTAAACTTTACGAGAAGAAATAACGCATCTTAAAAAATTAGCTTGTATGTCCTAAACAACACGTTGTAACTCGAAAAGATTTGGTGTGGCGTGTACGTCTAAACGTGTAGCCTCAAAAGAGAAACCTCGGGAGTATTTTCTTTCGTCAAAATTTGTCAGAAAACCACGTTTTAAGGAAATCCCGCATCGTGCTAAATTATCTTGTTTTTCCTAAACAACACATTGTAACTCGAAAAGCTGTGGTGTTGCCTGTATGTCTAAGCGTGTAGCCTCAAAAGAGAATGCACAGGAGAGTTTTCTCTCGAAAGAATATGTAAGAATACCACGTTATAAGGAAATACAGAGTTGCAGTGTAAAGACAAAAACGTATGTATTGGAAACACTTAAACTTTATGAGAAGAAATAACGCATCGTAAAAAAAAATTAGCTTGTATCTCCTAAACAGCACGGTGTAACTCAAAAAGTTTTGGTGTGGTGTGTACGTCTAAAGGTGTAGCCTCAAAAGAGAACCCACAGGAGTATTTTCTTTCATCAAAATTTGTCAGAACACCACGTTTTAAGGAAATCCCGCATCGTGGGAAATTATCTTATTCTTCCTAAGCAACATGTTGTAACTCGAAAGGCTTTGCTGTTGCGTGTATGTCTAAGCGTGTAGCCTCAAAAGAGAACGCACAGGAGAGTTTTCTCTCAAAAGAATATGAAAGGATACCACGTTATAAGGAAATAGAGTGTTACAGAGTAAAGACAAACACGTATATATTGGAAACCCTTAAACTTTATGAGATGAATTAAAGCATCGTACAAAATTAGCTTGTATCTCCCAAACAACACGTTGTAACTCGAAAAGATTTGGTGTGGCATGTACGTCTAAACGTGTAGCCTCAAAAGAGAACCCACAGGACAATTTTCTTTCGTCAAAATTTTTCTGAAAACCACGTTTTAAGGAAATCGCGCATCGTGAGAAATTATCTTGTTCTTCCTAAACAACACGTTTTAAATCGAAAAGCTTTGGTGTTGGGTGTATGTCTAAGCATGTAGCCCCAAAAGAGAACGCATAGGAGAGTTTTCTCTCGAAAGAATATATAAGAATACCACGTTATAAGGAAATACAGTGTGGCAGAGTAAAGACAAATACGTACATACTGGAAACACTTTATGAGAGAAATAACGCATCTTGCAAAATTTGCTTGTATGTCCTAAACAACATGTTGTAACTCGAAAAGATTTGGTGTGGCGTGTACCTCTAAACGTGTATCCTCAAAAGAGAACCCACAGGAGAGTTTTCTTTCGTCAAAATTTGTCAGAAAACCACGTTTTAAGGAAATCAAGCATCGTGGGAAATTATCTTGTTTTTCCTAAACAACACGTTGTAACTTGAAATGCTTTGGTGTTGCATGTATGTCTAAGTGTGTAGCCTCTAAAAGGAATGCAAGGAGAGTTTTCTCTCGAAAGAATATGTAAGAATACCACGTTATAAGGAAATACAGTGTTGAAGAGTAAAGACAAATACGTACATATTGTAAAACTTTAAGAGAAGAAATAAAAAATCATACAAAATTAGCTTGTATCTCCTAAACAACACGTTGTAACTCGAAAATATTTGATGTGACGTGTACGTCTAAATGTGTAGCCTCAAAAGAGAACCGACAGGAGAATTTTTTATAGTCAAAATATGTAAGAAAACCACGTTTTAAGGAAACCCCTTATCGTGAAAAATTATCTTGTTTTTCCTAAACAATGCGCTGTAACTCGAAAAGCTTTGGAGTTGCGTGTATGTCTAAGCGTGTAGACTCAAAAGAGAGCACACAGGAGAGTTTTCTCTAAAAAGAATATGTAAGAATACCACCTTATAAGGAAATACAGTGTTGCAGAGTAAAGACAAATACGTACTTATTGGAAACACTTTATGAGAAGAAATAACGCATCGTAAAAAATTAGCTTGTATCTCCTAAACAACACGTTGTAACTCGAAAAGATTTGGTGTGACCTGTACGTCTAAACGTGTAGCCTCAAAAGAGAACACACAGGAGAATTTTCTTTGGTCAAAATTTGTCAGAAAACCACGTATTAAGGAAATCCCGCATCGTGCGAAATTATCTTGTTTTTCCTAAACAACGCGTTGTAACTCGAAAAGCTTTGGTGTTGCGTGTATGTCTAAGCGTGTAGCCTCAAAAGAGAACACACAGGAGAGTTTTCTCTCGAAAGAATATGTAAGAATACCACATTATAAGGAAGTACACTGTTGCAGAATAATGACAAATACTTTCGTATTGGAAACCCTTAAACTTTACGAGATGACATAAAGCATCGTACAAAATTAGCTTGTATCTCCTAAACAACACGTTGTAACTCGAAAAGATTTGGTGTGGCGTGTACATCTAAACGTGTAGCCTCAAAGAGAACCACAGGACAAATTTCTTTCGTCAAAATTTGTCAGAAAACCACGTTTTAAGGAAATCCCGCATCGTGAGAAATTATCTTGTTCTTCCTAAAAAACACGTTGTAACTCGAAAAGCTTTGGTGTTGCGTGTATGTCTAAGCATGTAGCCTCAAAAGAGAACGCACAGGAGAGTTTTCTCTCGAAAGAATATGTAAGAATACCACGTTATAAGGAAACACAGTGTTGCAGAGTAAAGACGAATACGTACTTATTGGAAACACTTTACGAGAAGAAATAACGCATCGTAAAAAAATTAGCTTGTATCTCCTAAACAACAGGTTGTAACTCGAAAAGATTTGGTGTGGCGTGTACGGCTAAACGTGTAGCCTCAAAAGGGAACCCACAGGAGTATTTTCTTTCGTCAAAATTTGTCAGAAAACCACGTTTTAAGGAAATCCCGCATCGTGCTAAATTATCTTGTTTTTCCTAAACAACACATTGTAACTCGAAAAGCTGTGGTGTTGCCTGTATGTCTAAGCGTGTAGCCTCAAAAGAGAACGCACAGGAGAGTTTTCTCTCGAAAGAGTATGTAAGAATACCACGTTATAAGGAAAAACAGAGTTGCAGTGTAAAGACAAAAACGTATGTATTGGAAACACTTAAACTTTACGGGAAGAAATAATGCATCGTAAAAAAAATTAGCTTGTATCTCCTAAACAGCACGGTGTAACTCAAAAAGATTTGGTGTGGTTTGTATGTCTAAAGGTGTAGCCTCAAAAGAGAACCCACAGGAGAATTTTCTTTCATCAAAATTTGTCAGAACACCACGTTTTAAGGAAATCCGGCATCGTGGGAAATTATCTTGTTCTTCCTAAACAACATGTTGTAACTCGAAAAGTTTTGGTGTTGCATGTATGTCTAAGCGTGTAGCCTCAAAAGAGAAAGCACAGGAGAGTTTTCTCTCGAAGGAATATGTAAGAATACCACGTTATTAGGAAAACAGTGTTGCAGAGTAAAGGCAAATACGTACGTATTGGAAACACTTAAACTTTACGAGAAGAAATAACGCATCTTAAAAAATTAGCTTGTATGTCCTAAACAACACGTTGTAACTCGAAAAGATTTGGTGTGGCGTGTACGTCTAAACGTGTAGCCTCAAAAGAGAAACCTCGGGAGTATTTTCTTTCGTCAAAATTTGTCAGAAAACCACGTTTTAAGGAAATCCCGCATCGTGCTAAATTATCTTGTTTTTCCTAAACAACACATTGTAACTCGAAAAGCTGTGGTGTTGCCTGTATGTCTAAGCGTGTAGCCTCAAAAGAGAATGCACAGGAGAGTTTTCTCTCGAAAGAATATGTAAGAATACCACGTTATAAGGAAATACAGAGTTGCAGTGTAAAGACAAAAACGTATGTATTGGAAACACTTAAACTTTATGAGAAGAAATAACGCATCGTAAAAAAAATTAGCTTGTATCTCCTAAACAGCACGGTGTAACTCAAAAAGATTTGGTGTGGTGTGTACATCTAAAGGTGTAGCCTCAAAAGAGAACCCACAGGAGTATTTTCTTTCATCAAAATTTGTCAGAACACCACGTTTTTAGGAAATCCCGCATCGTGGGAAATTATCTTGTTCTTCCTAAGCAACATGTTGTAACTCGAAAGGCTTTGCTGTTGCGTGTATGTCTAAGCGTGTAGCCTCAAAAGAGAACGCACAGGAGAGTTTTCTCTCGAAAGAATATGAAAGGATACCACGTTATAAGGAAATACAGTGTTACAGAGTAAAGACAAACACGTATGTATTGGAAACCCTTAAACTTTACGAGATGAATTAAAGCATCGTACAAAATTAGCTTGTATCTCCCAAACAACACGTTGTAACTCGAAAAGATTTGGTGTGGCATGTACGTCTAAACGTGTAGCCTCAAAAGAGAACCCACAGGACAATTTTCTTTCATCAAAATTTTTCAGAAAACCACGTTTTAAGGAAATCGCGCATCGTGAGAAATTATCTTGTTCTTCCTAAACAACACGTTTTAAATCGAAAAGCTTTGGTGTTGGGTGTATGTCTAAGCATGTAGCCCCAAAAGAGAACGCATAGGAGAGTTTTCTCTCGAAAGAATATATAAGAATACCACGTTATAAGGAAATACAGTGTGGCAGAGTAAAGACAAATACGTACATACTGGAAACACTTTATGAGAGAAATAACGCATCTTGCAAAATTTGCTTGTATGTCCTAAACAACATGTTGTAACTCGAAAAGATTTGGTGTGGCGTGTACGTCTAAACGTGTATCCTCAAAAGAGAACCCACAGGAGAGTTTTCTTTCGTCAAAATTTGTCAGAAAACCACGTTTTAAGGAAATCCCGCATCGTGCGAAATTATCTTGTTTTTCCTAAACAACACGTTGTAACTCGAAAAGCTTTGGTGTTGCATGTATATCTAAGTGTGTAGCCTCTAAAAGGAATGGAAGGAGAGTTTTCTCTCGAAAGAATATGTAAGAATACCACGTTATAAGGAAATACAGTGTTGAAGAGTAAAGACAAATACGTACATATTGTAAAACTTTAAGAGAAGAAATAAAAAATCATACAAAATTAGCTTGTATCTCCTAAACAACACGTTGTAACTCGAAAATATTTGGTGTGACGTGTACGTCTAAATGTGTAGCCTCAAAAGAGAACCGACAGGAGAATTTTTTATCCTCAAAATATGTAAGAAAACCACGTTTTAAGGAAATCCCTTATCGTGCAAAATTATCTTGTTTTTCCTAAACAATGCGTTGTAACTCGAAAAGCTTTGGAGTTGCGTGTATGTCTAAGCGTGTAGACACAAAAGAGAGCACACAGGAGAGTTTTCTCTAAAAAGAATATGTAAGAATACCACCTTATAAGGAAATACAGTGTTGCAGAGTAAAGACAAACACGTACTTATTGGAAACACTTTATGAGAAGAAATAACGCATCGTAAAAAATTAGCTTGTATCTCCTAAAAAACACGTTGTAACTCGAAAAGATTTGGTGTGACCTGTACGTCTAAACGTGTAGCCTCAAAAGAGAACACACAGGAGAATTTTCTTTGGTCAAAATTTGTCAGAAAACCACGTATTAAGGAAATCCCGCATCGTGCGAAATTATCTTGTTTTTCCTAAACAACGCGTTGTAACTCGAAAAGCTTTGGTGTTGCGTGTATGTCTAAGCGTGTAGCCTCAAAAGAGAACACACAGGAGAGTTTTCTCTCGAAAGAATATGTAAGAATACCACATTATAAGGAAGTACACTGTTGCAGAATAATGACAAATACTTTCGTATTGGAAACCCTTAAACTTTACGAGATGACATAAAGCATCGTACAAAATTAGCTTGTATCTCCTAAACAACACGTTGTAACTCGAAAAGATTTGGTGTGGCGTGTACATCTAAACGTGTAGCCTCAAAGAGAACCACAGGACAAATTTCTTTCGTCAAAATTTGTCAGAAAACCACGTTTTAAGGAAATCCCGCATCGTGAGAAATTATCTTGTTCTTCCTAAAAAACACGTTGTAACTCGAAAAGCTTTGGTGTTGCGTGTATGTCTAAGCATGTAGCCTCAAAAGAGAACGCACAGGAGAGTTTTCTCTCGAAAGAATATGTAAGAATACCACGTTATAAGGAAACACAGTGTTGCAGAGTAAAGACGAATACGTACTTATTGGAAACACTTTACGAGAAGAAATAACGCATCGTAAAAAAATTAGCTTGTATCTCCTAAACAACAGGTTGTAACTCGAAAAGATTTGGTGTGGCGTGTACGGCTAAACGTGTAGCCTCAAAAGGGAACCCACAGGAGTATTTTCTTTCGTCAAAATTTGTCAGAAAACCACGTTTTAAGGAAATCCCGCATCGTGCTAAATTATCTTGTTTTTCCTAAACAACACATTGTAACTCGAAAAGCTGTGGTGTTGCCTGTATGTCTAAGCGTGTAGCCTCAAAAGAGAACGCACAGGAGAGTTTTCTCTCGAAAGAGTATGTAAGAATACCACGTTATAAGGAAAAACAGAGTTGCAGTGTAAAGACAAAAACGTATGTATTGGAAACACTTAAACTTTACGGGAAGAAATAATGCATCGTAAAAAAAATTAGCTTGTATCTCCTAAACAGCACGGTGTAACTCAAAAAGATTTGGTGTGGTTTGTATGTCTAAAGGTGTAGCCTCAAAAGAGAACCCACAGGAGAATTTTCTTTCATCAAAATTTGTCAGAACACCACGTTTTAAGGAAATCCGGCATCGTGGGAAATTATCTTGTTCTTCCTAAACAACATGTTGTAACTCGAAAAGTTTTGGTGTTGCATGTATGTCTAAGCGTGTAGCCTCAAAAGAGAAAGCACAGGAGAGTTTTCTCTCGAAGGAATATGTAAGAATACCACGTTATTAGGAAAACAGTGTTGCAGAGTAAAGGCAAATACGTACGTATTGGAAACACTTAAACTTTACGAGAAGAAATAACGCATCTTAAAAAATTAGCTTGTATGTCCTAAACAACACGTTGTAACTCGAAAAGATTTGGTGTGGCGTGTACGTCTAAACGTGTAGCCTCAAAAGAGAAACCTCGGGAGTATTTTCTTTCGTCAAAATTTGTCAGAAAACCACGTTTTAAGGAAATCCCGCATCGTGCTAAATTATCTTGTTTTTCCTAAACAACACATTGTAACTCGAAAAGCTGTGGTGTTGCCTGTATGTCTAAGCGTGTAGCCTCAAAAGAGAATGCACAGGAGAGTTTTCTCTCGAAAGAATATGTAAGAATACCACGTTATAAGGAAATACAGAGTTGCAGTGTAAAGACAAAAACGTATGTATTGGAAACACTTAAACTTTATGAGAAGAAATAACGCATCGTAAAAAAAATTAGCTTGTATCTCCTAAACAGCACGGTGTAACTCAAAAAGATTTGGTGTGGTGTGTACGTCTAAAGGTGTAGCCTCAAAAGAGAACCCACAGGAGTATTTTCTTTCATCAAAATTTGTCAGAACACCACGTTTTTAGGAAATCCCGCATCGTGGGAAATTATCTTGTTCTTCCTAAGCAACATGTTGTAACTCGAAAGGCTTTGCTGTTGCGTGTATGTCTAAGCGTGTAGCCTCAAAAGAGAACGCACAGGAGAGTTTTCTCTCGAAAGAATATGAAAGGATACCACGTTATAAGGAAATACAGTGTTACAGAGTAAAGACAAACACGTATGTATTGGAAACCCTTAAACTTTACGAGATGAATTAAAGCATCGTACAAAATTAGCTTGTATCTCCCAAACAACACGTTGTAACTCGAAAAGATTTGGTGTGGCATGTACGTCTAAACGTGTAGCCTCAAAAGAGAACCCACAGGACAATTTTCTTTCATCAAAATTTTTCAGAAAACCACGTTTTAAGGAAATCGCGCATCGTGAGAAATTATCTTGTTCTTCCTAAACAACACGTTTTAAATCGAAAAGCTTTGGTGTTGGGTGTATGTCTAAGCATGTAGCCCCAAAAGAGAACGCATAGGAGAGTTTTCTCTCGAAAGAATATATAAGAATACCACGTTATAAGGAAATACAGTGTGGCAGAGTAAAGACAAATACGTACATACTGGAAACACTTTATGAGAGAAATAACGCATCTTGCAAAATTTGCTTGTATGTCCTAAACAACATGTTGTAACTCGAAAAGATTTGGTGTGGCGTGTACGTCTAAACGTGTATCCTCAAAAGAGAACCCACAGGAGAGTTTTCTTTCGTCAAAATTTGTCAGAAAACCACGTTTTAAGGAAATCCCGCATCGTGCGAAATTATCTTGTTTTTCCTAAACAACACGTTGTAACTCGAAAAGCTTTGGTGTTGCATGTATATCTAAGTGTGTAGCCTCTAAAAGGAATGGAAGGAGAGTTTTCTCTCGAAAGAATATGTAAGAATACCACGTTATAAGGAAATACAGTGTTGAAGAGTAAAGACAAATACGTACATATTGTAAAACTTTAAGAGAAGAAATAAAAAATCATACAAAATTAGCTTGTATCTCCTAAACAACACGTTGTAACTCGAAAATATTTGGTGTGACGTGTACGTCTAAATGTGTAGCCTCAAAAGAGAACCGACAGGAGAATTTTTTATCCTCAAAATATGTAAGAAAACCACGTTTTAAGGAAATCCCTTATCGTGCAAAATTATCTTGTTTTTCCTAAACAATGCGTTGTAACTCGAAAAGCTTTGGAGTTGCGTGTATGTCTAAGCGTGTAGACACAAAAGAGAGCACACAGGAGAGTTTTCTCTAAAAAGAATATGTAAGAATACCACCTTATAAGGAAATACAGTGTTGCAGAGTAAAGACAAATACGTACTTATTGGAAACACTTTATGAGAAGAAATAACGCATCGTAAAAAATTAGCTTGTATCTCCTAAAAAACACGTTGTAACTCGAAAAGATTTGGTGTGACCTGTACGTCTAAACGTGTAGCCTCAAAAGAGAACACACAGGAGAATTTTCTTTGGTCAAAATTTGTCAGAAAACCACGTATTAAGGAAATCCCGCATCGTGCGAAATTATCTTGTTTTTCCTAAACAACGCGTTGTAACTCGAAAAGCTTTGGTGTTGCGTGTATGTCTAAGCGTGTAGCCTCAAAAGAGAACACACAGGAGAGTTTTCTCTCGAAAGAATATGTAAGAATACCACATTATAAGGAAGTACACTGTTGCAGAATAATGACAAATACTTTCGTATTGGAAACCCTTAAACTTTACGAGATGAAATAAAGCATCGTACAAAATTAGCTTGTATCTCCTAAACAACACGTTGTAACTCGAAAAGATTTGGTGTGGCGTGTACATCTAAACGTGTAGCCTCAAAGAGAACCACAGGACAAATTTCTTTCGTCAAAATTTGTCAGAAAACCACGTTTTAAGGAAATCCCGCATCGTGAGAAATTATCTTGTTCTTCCTAAAAAACACGTTGTAACTCGAAAAGCTTTGGTGTTGCGTGTATGTCTAAGCATGTAGCCTCAAAAGAGAACGCACAGGAGAGTTTTCTCTCGAAAGAATATGTAAGAATACCACGTTATAAGGAAACACAGTGTTGCAGAGTAAAGACGAATACGTACTTATTGGAAACACTTTACGAGAAGAAATAACGCATCGTAAAAAAATTAGCTTGTATCTCCTAAACAACAGGTTGTAACTCGAAAAGATTTGGTGTGGCGTGTACGGCTAAACGTGTAGCCTCAAAAGGGAACCCACAGGAGTATTTTCTTTCGTCAAAATTTGTCAGAAAACCACGTTTTAAGGAAATCCCGCATCGTGCTAAATTATCTTGTTTTTCCTAAACAACACATTGTAACTCGAAAAGCTGTGGTGTTGCCTGTATGTCTAAGCGTGTAGCCTCAAAAGAGAACGCACAGGAGAGTTTTCTCTCGAAAGAGTATGTAAGAATACCACGTTATAAGGAAAAACAGAGTTGCAGTGTAAAGACAAAAACGTATGTATTGGAAACACTTAAACTTTACGGGAAGAAATAATGCATCGTAAAAAAAATTAGCTTGTATCTCCTAAACAGCACGGTGTAACTCAAAAAGATTTGGTGTGGTTTGTATGTCTAAAGGTGTAGCCTCAAAAGAGAACCCACAGGAGAATTTTCTTTCATCAAAATTTGTCAGAACACCACGTTTTAAGGAAATCCGGCATCGTGGGAAATTATCTTGTTCTTCCTAAACAACATGTTGTAACTCGAAAAGTTTTGGTGTTGCATGTATGTCTAAGCGTGTAGCCTCAAAAGAGAAAGCACAGGAGAGTTTTCTCTCGAAGGAATATGTAAGAATACCACGTTATTAGGAAAACAGTGTTGCAGAGTAAAGGCAAATACGTACGTATTGGAAACACTTAAACTTTACGAGAAGAAATAACGCATCTTAAAAAATTAGCTTGTATGTCCTAAACAACACGTTGTAACTCGAAAAGATTTGGTGTGGCGTGTACGTCTAAACGTGTAGCCTCAAAAGAGAAACCTCGGGAGTATTTTCTTTCGTCAAAATTTGTCAGAAAACCACGTTTTAAGGAAATCCCGCATCGTGCTAAATTATCTTGTTTTTCCTAAACAACACATTGTAACTCGAAAAGCTGTGGTGTTGCCTGTATGTCTAA
Source organism: Apodemus sylvaticus (assembly GCF_947179515.1). NCBI lineage: Eukaryota > Metazoa > Chordata > Mammalia > Rodentia > Muridae > Apodemus > Apodemus sylvaticus. Next base: position 436,844 of record NW_026263013.1, read on the forward strand.
GCGTGTAGCCTCAAAAGAGAATGCACAGGAGAGTTTTCTCTCGAAAGAATATGTAAGAATACCACGTTATAAGGAAATACAGAGTTGCAGTGTAAAGACAAAAACGTATGTATTGGAAACACTTAAACTTTATGAGAAGAAATAACGCATCGTAAAAAAAATTAGCTTGTATCTCCTAAACAGCACGGTGTAACTCAAAAAGTTTTGGTGTGGTGTGTACGTCTAAAGGTGTAGCCTCAAAAGAGAACCCACAGGAGTATTTTCTTTCATCAAAATTTGTCAGAACACCACGTTTTAAGGAAATCCCGCATCGTGGGAAATTATCTTATTCTTCCTAAGCAACATGTTGTAACTCGAAAGGCTTTGCTGTTGCGTGTATGTCTAAGCGTGTAGCCTCAAAAGAGAACGCACAGGAGAGTTTTCTCTCGAAAGAATATGAAAGGATACCACGTTATAAGGAAATACAGTGTTACAGAGTAAAGACAAACACGTATATATTGGAAACCCTTAAACTTTATGAGATGAATTAAAGCATCGTACAAAATTAGCTTGTATCTCCCAAACAACACGTTGTAACTCGAAAAGATTTGGTGTGGCATGTACGTCTAAACGTGTAGCCTCAAAAGAGAACCCACAGGACAATTTTCTTTCGTCAAAATTTTTCAGAAAACCACGTTTTAAGGAAATCGCGCATCGTGAGAAATTATCTTGTTCTTCCTAAAGAACACGTTTTAAATCGAAAAGCTTTGGTGTTGGGTGTATGTCTAAGCATGTAGCCCCAAAAGAGAACGCATAGGAGAGTTTTCTCTCGAAAGAATATATAAGAATACCACGTTATAAGGAAATACAGTGTGGCAGAGTAAAGACAAATACGTACATACTGGAAACACTTTATGAGAGAAATAACGCATCTTGCAAAATTTGCTTGTATGTCCTAAACAACATGTTGTAACTCGAAAAGATTTGGTGTGGCATGTACGTCTAAACGTGTATCCTCAAAAGAGAACCCACAGGAGAGTTTTCTTTCGTCAAAATTTGTCAGAAAACCACGTTTTAAGGAAATCAAGCATCGTGGGAAATTATCTTGTTTTTCCTAAAAAACACGTTGTAACTTGAAATGCTTTGGTGTTGCATGTATGTCTAAGTGTGTAGCCTCTAAAAGGAATGCAAGGAGAGTTTTCTCTCGAAAGAATATGTAAGAATACCACGTTATAAGGAAATACAGTGTTGAAGAGTAAAGACAAATACGTACATATTGTAAAACTTTAAGAGAAGAAATAAAAAATCATACAAAATTAGCTTGTATCTCCTAAACAACACGTTGTAACTCGAAAATATTTGATGTGACGTGTACGTCTAAATGTGTAGCCTCAAAAGAGAACCGACAGGAGAATTTTTTATAGTCAAAATATGTAAGAAAACCACGTTTTAAGGAAACCCCTTATCGTGAAAAATTATCTTGTTTTTCCTAAACAATGCGCTGTAACTCGAAAAGCTTTGGAGTTGCGTGTATGTCTAAGCGTGTAGACTCAAAAGAGAGCACACAGGAGAGTTTTCTCTAAAAAGAATATGTAAGAATACCACCTTATAAGGAAATACAGTGTTGCAGAGTAAAGACAAATACGTACTTATTGGAAACACTTTATGAGAAGAAATAACGCATCGTAAAAAATTAGCTTGTATCTCCTAAACAACACGTTGTAACTCGAAAAGATTTGGTGTGACCTGTACGTCTAAACGTGTAGCCTCAAAAGAGAACACACAGGAGAATTTTCTTTGGTCAAAATTTGTCAGAAAACCACGTATTAAGGAAATCCCACATCGTGCGAAATTATCTTGTTTTTCCTAAACAACGCGTTGTAACTCGAAAAGCTTTGGTGTTGCGTGTATGTCTAAGCGTGTAGCCTCAAAAGAGAACACACAGGAGAGTTTTCTCTCGAAAGAATATGTAAGAATACCACATTATAAGGAAGTACACTGTTGCAGAATAATGACAAATACTTTCGTATTGGAAACCCTTAAACTTTACGAGATGAAATAAAGCATCGTACAAAATTAGCTTGTATCTCCTAAACAACACGTTGTAACTCGAAAAGATTTGGTGTGGCGTGTACATCTAAACGTGTAGCCTCAAAGAGAACCACAGGACAAATTTCTTTCGTCAAAATTTGTCAGAAAACCACGTTTTAAGGAAATCCCGCATCGTGAGAAATTATCTTGTTCTTCCTAAAAAACACGTTGTAACTCGAAAAGCTTTGGTGTTGCGTGTATGTCTAAGCATGTAGCCTCAAAAGAGAACGCACAGGAGAGTTTTCTCTCGAAAGAATATGTAAGAATACCACGTTATAAGGAAACACAGTGTTGCAGAGTAAAGACGAATACGTACTTATTGGAAACACTTTACGAGAAGAAATAACGCATCGTAAAAAAATTAGCTTGTATCTCCTAAACAACAGGTTGTAACTCGAAAAGATTTGGTGTGGCGTGTACGGCTAAACGTGTAGCCTCAAAAGGGAACCCACAGGAGTATTTTCTTTCGTCAAAATTTGTCAGAAAACCACGTTTTAAGGAAATCCCGCATCGTGCTAAATTATCTTGTTTTTCCTAAACAACACATTGTAACTCGAAAAGCTGTGGTGTTGCCTGTATGTCTAAGCGTGTAGCCTCAAAAGAGAACGCACAGGAGAGTTTTCTCTCGAAAGAGTATGTAAGAATACCACGTTATAAGGAAAAACAGAGTTGCAGTGTAAAGACAAAAACGTATGTATTGGAAACACTTAAACTTTACGGGAAGAAATAATGCATCGTAAAAAAAATTAGCTTGTATCTCCTAAACAGCACGGTGTAACTCAAAAAGATTTGGTGTGGTTTGTATGTCTAAAGGTGTAGCCTCAAAAGAGAACCCACAGGAGAATTTTCTTTCATCAAAATTTGTCAGAACACCACGTTTTAAGGAAATCCGGCATCGTGGGAAATTATCTTGTTCTTCCTAAACAACATGTTGTAACTCGAAAAGTTTTGGTGTTGCATGTATGTCTAAGCGTGTAGCCTCAAAAGAGAAAGCACAGGAGAGTTTTCTCTCGAAGGAATATGTAAGAATACCACGTTATTAGGAAAACAGTGTTGCAGAGTAAAGGCAAATACGTACGTATTGGAAACACTTAAACTTTACGAGAAGAAATAACGCATCTTAAAAAATTAGCTTGTATGTCCTAAACAACACGTTGTAACTCGAAAAGATTTGGTGTGGCGTGTAAGTCTAAACGTGTAGCCTCAAAAGAGAAACCTCGGGAGTATTTTCTTTCGTCAAAATTTGTCAGAAAACCACGTTTTAAGGAAATCCCGCATCGTGCTAAATTATCTTGTTTTTCCTAAACAACACATTGTAACTCGAAAAGCTGTGGTGTTGCCTGTATGTCTAAGCGTGTAGCCTCAAAAGAGAATGCACAGGAGAGTTTTCTCTCGAAAGAATATGTAAGAATACCACGTTATAAGGAAATACAGAGTTGCAGTGTAAAGACAAAAACGTATGTATTGGAAACACTTAAACTTTATGAGAAGAAATAACGCATCGTAAAAAAAATTAGCTTGTATCTCCTAAACAGCACGGTGTAACTCAAAAAGATTTGGTGTGGTGTGTACGTCTAAAGGTGTAGCCTCAAAAGAGAACCCACAGGAGTATTTTCTTTCATCAAAATTTGTCAGAACACCACGTTTTTAGGAAATCCCGCATCGTGGGAAATTATCTTGTTCTTCCTAAGCAACATGTTGTAACTCGAAAGGCTTTGCTGTTGCGTGTATGTCTAAGCGTGTAGCCTCAAAAGAGAACGCACAGGAGAGTTTTCTCTCGAAAGAATATGAAAGGATACCACGTTATAAGGAAATACAGTGTTACAGAGTAAAGACAAACACGTATGTATTGGAAACCCTTAAACTTTACGAGATGAATTAAAGCATCGTACAAAATTAGCTTGTATCTCCCAAACAACACGTTGTAACTCGAAAAGATTTGGTGTGGCATGTACGTCTAAACGTGTAGCCTCAAAAGAGAACCCACAGGACAATTTTCTTTCATCAAAATTTTTCAGAAAACCACGTTTTAAGGAAATCGCGCATCGTGAGAAATTATCTTGTTCTTCCTAAACAACACGTTTTAAATCGAAAAGCTTTGGTGTTGGGTGTATGTCTAAGCATGTAGCCCCAAAAGAGAACGCATAGGAGAGTTTTCTCTCGAAAGAATATATAAGAATACCACGTTATAAGGAAATACAGTGTGGCAGAGTAAAGACAAATACGTACATACTGGAAACACTTTATGAGAGAAATAACGCATCTTGCAAAATTTGCTTGTATGTCCTAAACAACATGTTGTAACTCGAAAAGATTTGGTGTGGCGTGTACGTCTAAACGTGTATCCTCAAAAGAGAACCCACAGGAGAGTTTTCTTTCGTCAAAATTTGTCAGAAAACCACGTTTTAAGGAAATCCCGCATCGTGCGAAATTATCTTGTTTTTCCTAAACAACACGTTGTAACTCGAAAAGCTTTGGTGTTGCATGTATATCTAAGTGTGTAGCCTCTAAAAGGAATGGAAGGAGAGTTTTCTCTCGAAAGAATATGTAAGAATACCACGTTATAAGGAAATACAGTGTTGAAGAGTAAAGACAAATACGTACATATTGTAAAACTTTAAGAGAAGAAATAAAAAATCATACAAAATTAGCTTGTATCTCCTAAACAACACGTTGTAACTCGAAAATATTTGGTGTGACGTGTACGTCTAAATGTGTAGCCTCAAAAGAGAACCGACAGGAGAATTTTTTATCCTCAAAATATGTAAGAAAACCACGTTTTAAGGAAATCCCTTATCGTGCAAAATTATCTTGTTTTTCCTAAACAATGCGTTGTAACTCGAAAAGCTTTGGAGTTGCGTGTATGTCTAAGCGTGTAGACACAAAAGAGAGCACACAGGAGAGTTTTCTCTAAAAAGAATATGTAAGAATACCACCTTATAAGGAAATACAGTGTTGCAGAGTAAAGACAAATACGTACTTATTGGAAACACTTTATGAGAAGAAATAACGCATCGTAAAAAATTAGCTTGTATCTCCTAAAAAACACGTTGTAACTCGAAAAGATTTGGTGTGACCTGTACGTCTAAACGTGTAGCCTCAAAAGAGAACACACAGGAGAATTTTCTTTGGTCAAAATTTGTCAGAAAACCACGTATTAAGGAAATCCCGCATCGTGCGAAATTATCTTGTTTTTCCTAAACAACGCGTTGTAACTCGAAAAGCTTTGGTGTTGCGTGTATGTCTAAGCGTGTAGCCTCAAAAGAGAACACACAGGAGAGTTTTCTCTCGAAAGAATATGTAAGAATACCACATTATAAGGAAGTACACTGTTGCAGAATAATGACAAATACTTTCGTATTGGAAACCCTTAAACTTTACGAGATGAAATAAAGCATCGTACAAAATTAGCTTGTATCTCCTAAACAACACGTTGTAACTCGAAAAGATTTGGTGTGGCGTGTACATCTAAACGTGTAGCCTCAAAGAGAACCACAGGACAAATTTCTTTCGTCAAAATTTGTCAGAAAACCACGTTTTAAGGAAATCCCGCATCGTGAGAAATTATCTTGTTCTTCCTAAAAAACACGTTGTAACTCGAAAAGCTTTGGTGTTGCGTGTATGTCTAAGCATGTAGCCTCAAAAGAGAACGCACAGGAGAGTTTTCTCTCGAAAGAATATGTAAGAATACCACGTTATAAGGAAACACAGTGTTGCAGAGTAAAGACGAATACGTACTTATTGGAAACACTTTACGAGAAGAAATAACGCATCGTAAAAAAATTAGCTTGTATCTCCTAAACAACAGGTTGTAACTCGAAAAGATTTGGTGTGGCGTGTACGGCTAAACGTGTAGCCTCAAAAGGGAACCCACAGGAGTATTTTCTTTCGTCAAAATTTGTCAGAAAACCACGTTTTAAGGAAATCCCGCATCGTGCTAAATTATCTTGTTTTTCCTAAACAACACATTGTAACTCGAAAAGCTGTGGTGTTGCCTGTATGTCTAAGCGTGTAGCCTCAAAAGAGAACGCACAGGAGAGTTTTCTCTCGAAAGAGTATGTAAGAATACCACGTTATAAGGAAAAACAGAGTTGCAGTGTAAAGACAAAAACGTATGTATTGGAAACACTTAAACTTTACGGGAAGAAATAATGCATCGTAAAAAAAATTAGCTTGTATCTCCTAAACAGCACGGTGTAACTCAAAAAGATTTGGTGTGGTTTGTATGTCTAAAGGTGTAGCCTCAAAAGAGAACCCACAGGAGAATTTTCTTTCATCAAAATTTGTCAGAACACCACGTTTTAAGGAAATCCGGCATCGTGGGAAATTATCTTGTTCTTCCTAAACAACATGTTGTAACTCGAAAAGTTTTGGTGTTGCATGTATGTCTAAGCGTGTAGCCTCAAAAGAGAAAGCACAGGAGAGTTTTCTCTCGAAGGAATATGTAAGAATACCACGTTATTAGGAAAACAGTGTTGCAGAGTAAAGGCAAATACGTACGTATTGGAAACACTTAAACTTTACGAGAAGAAATAACGCATCTTAAAAAATTAGCTTGTATGTCCTAAACAACACGTTGTAACTCGAAAAGATTTGGTGTGGCGTGTACGTCTAAACGTGTAGCCTCAAAAGAGAAACCTCGGGAGTATTTTCTTTCGTCAAAATTTGTCAGAAAACCACGTTTTAAGGAAATCCCGCATCGTGCTAAATTATCTTGTTTTTCCTAAACAACACATTGTAACTCGAAAAGCTGTGGTGTTGCCTGTATGTCTAAGCGTGTAGCCTCAAAAGAGAATGCACAGGAGAGTTTTCTCTCGAAAGAATATGTAAGAATACCACGTTATAAGGAAATACAGAGTTGCAGTGTAAAGACAAAAACGTATGTATTGGAAACACTTAAACTTTATGAGAAGAAATAACGCATCGTAAAAAAAATTAGCTTGTATCTCCTAAACAGCACGGTGTAACTCAAAAAGTTTTGGTGTGGTGTGTACGTCTAAAGGTGTAGCCTCAAAAGAGAACCCACAGGAGTATTTTCTTTCATCAAAATTTGTCAGAACACCACGTTTTAAGGAAATCCCGCATCGTGGGAAATTATCTTATTCTTCCTAAGCAACATGTTGTAACTCGAAAGGCTTTGCTGTTGCGTGTATGTCTAAGCGTGTAGCCTCAAAAGAGAACGCACAGGAGAGTTTTCTCTCGAAAGAATATGAAAGGATACCACGTTATAAGGAAATACAGTGTTACAGAGTAAAGACAAACACGTATATATTGGAAACCCTTAAACTTTATGAGATGAATTAAAGCATCGTACAAAATTAGCTTGTATCTCCCAAACAACACGTTGTAACTCGAAAAGATTTGGTGTGGCATGTACGTCTAAACGTGTAGCCTCAAAAGAGAACCCACAGGACAATTTTCTTTCGTCAAAATTTTTCAGAAAACCACGTTTTAAGGAAATCGCGCATCGTGAGAAATTATCTTGTTCTTCCTAAACAACACGTTTTAAATCGAAAAGCTTTGGTGTTGGGTGTATGTCTAAGCATGTAGCCCCAAAAGAGAACGCATAGGAGAGTTTTCTCTCGAAAGAATATATAAGAATACCACGTTATAAGGAAATACAGTGTGGCAGAGTAAAGACAAATACGTACATACTGGAAACACTTTATGAGAGAAATAACGCATCTTGCAAAATTTGCTTGTATGTCCTAAACAACATGTTGTAACTCGAAAAGATTTGGTGTGGCATGTACGTCTAAACGTGTATCCTCAAAAGAGAACCCACAGGAGAGTTTTCTTTCGTCAAAATTTGTCAGAAAACCACGTTTTAAGGAAATCAAGCATCGTGGGAAATTATCTTGTTTTTCCTAAAAAACACGTTGTAACTTGAAATGCTTTGGTGTTGCATGTATGTCTAAGTGTGTAGCCTCTAAAAGGAATGCAAGGAGAGTTTTCTCTCGAAAGAATATGTAAGAATACCACGTTATAAGGAAATACAGTGTTGAAGAGTAAAGACAAATACGTACATATTGTAAAACTTTAAGAGAAGAAATAAAAAATCATACAAAATTAGCTTGTATCTCCTAAACAACACGTTGTAACTCGAAAATATTTGATGTGACGTGTACGTCTAAATGTGTAGCCTCAAAAGAGAACCGACAGGAGAATTTTTTATAGTCAAAATATGTAAGAAAACCACGTTTTAAGGAAACCCCTTATCGTGAAAAATTATCTTGTTTTTCCTAAACAATGCGCTGTAACTCGAAAAGCTTTGGAGTTGCGTGTATGTCTAAGCGTGTAGACTCAAAAGAGAGCACACAGGAGAGTTTTCTCTAAAAAGAATATGTAAGAATACCACCTTATAAGGAAATACAGTGTTGCAGAGTAAAGACAAATACGTACTTATTGGAAACACTTTATGAGAAGAAATAACGCATCGTAAAAAATTAGCTTGTATCTCCTAAACAACACGTTGTAACTCGAAAAGATTTGGTGTGACCTGTACGTCTAAACGTGTAGCCTCAAAAGAGAACACACAGGAGAATTTTCTTTGGTCAAAATTTGTCAGAAAACCACGTATTAAGGAAATCCCACATCGTGCGAAATTATCTTGTTTTTCCTAAACAACGCGTTGTAACTCGAAAAGCTTTGGTGTTGCGTGTATGTCTAAGCGTGTAGCCTCAAAAGAGAACACACAGGAGAGTTTTCTCTCGAAAGAATATGTAAGAATACCACATTATAAGGAAGTACACTGTTGCAGAATAATGACAAATACTTTCGTATTGGAAACCCTTAAACTTTACGAGATGAAATAAAGCATCGTACAAAATTAGCTTGTATCTCCTAAACAACACGTTGTAACTCGAAAAGATTTGGTGTGGCGTGTACATCTAAACGTGTAGCCTCAAAGAGAACCACAGGACAAATTTCTTTCGTCAAAATTTGTCAGAAAACCACGTTTTAAGGAAATCCCGCATCGTGAGAAATTATCTTGTTCTTCCTAAAAAACACGTTGTAACTCGAAAAGCTTTGGTGTTGCGTGTATGTCTAAGCATGTAGCCTCAAAAGAGAACGCACAGGAGAGTTTTCTCTCGAAAGAATATGTAAGAATACCACGTTATAAGGAAACACAGTGTTGCAGAGTAAAGACGAATACGTACTTATTGGAAACACTTTACGAGAAGAAATAACGCATCGTAAAAAAATTAGCTTGTATCTCCTAAACAACAGGTTGTAACTCGAAAAGATTTGGTGTGGCGTGTACGGCTAAACGTGTAGCCTCAAAAGGGAACCCACAGGAGTATTTTCTTTCGTCAAAATTTGTCAGAAAACCACGTTTTAAGGAAATCCCGCATCGTGCTAAATTATCTTGTTTTTCCTAAACAACACATTGTAACTCGAAAAGCTGTGGTGTTGCCTGTATGTCTAAGCGTGTAGCCTCAAAAGAGAACGCACAGGAGAGTTTTCTCTCGAAAGAGTATGTAAGAATACCACGTTATAAGGAAAAACAGAGTTGCAGTGTAAAGACAAAAACGTATGTATTGGAAACACTTAAACTTTACGGGAAGAAATAATGCATCGTAAAAAAAATTAGCTTGTATCTCCTAAACAGCACGGTGTAACTCAAAAAGATTTGGTGTGGTTTGTATGTCTAAAGGTGTAGCCTCAAAAGAGAACCCACAGGAGAATTTTCTTTCATCAAAATTTGTCAGAACACCACGTTTTAAGGAAATCCGGCATCGTGGGAAATTATCTTGTTCTTCCTAAACAACATGTTGTAACTCGAAAAGTTTTGGTGTTGCATGTATGTCTAAGCGTGTAGCCTCAAAAGAGAAAGCACAGGAGAGTTTTCTCTCGAAGGAATATGTAAGAATACCACGTTATTAGGAAAACAGTGTTGCAGAGTAAAGGCAAATACGTACGTATTGGAAACACTTAAACTTTACGAGAAGAAATAACGCATCTTAAAAAATTAGCTTGTATGTCCTAAACAACACGTTGTAACTCGAAAAGATTTGGTGTGGCGTGTAAGTCTAAACGTGTAGCCTCAAAAGAGAAACCTCGGGAGTATTTTCTTTCGTCAAAATTTGTCAGAAAACCACGTTTTAAGGAAATCCCGCATCGTGCTAAATTATCTTGTTTTTCCTAAACAACACATTGTAACTCGAAAAGCTGTGGTGTTGCCTGTATGTCTAAGCGTGTAGCCTCAAAAGAGAATGCACAGGAGAGTTTTCTCTCGAAAGAATATGTAAGAATACCACGTTATAAGGAAATACAGAGTTGCAGTGTAAAGACAAAAACGTATGTATTGGAAACACTTAAACTTTATGAGAAGAAATAACGCATCGTAAAAAAAATTAGCTTGTATCTCCTAAACAGCACGGTGTAACTCAAAAAGTTTTGGTGTGGTGTGTACGTCTAAAGGTGTAGCCTCAAAAGAGAACCCACAGGAGTATTTTCTTTCATCAAAATTTGTTAGAACACCACGTTTTAAGGAAATCCCGCATCGTGGGAAATTATCTTGTTCTTCCTAAGCAACATGTTGTAACTCGAAAGGCTTTGCTGTTGCGTGTATGTCTAAGCGTGTAGTCTCAAAAGAGAACGCACAGGAGAGTTTTCTCTCGAAAGAATATGAAAGGATACCACGTTATAAGGAAATACAGTGTTACAGAGTAAAGACAAACACGTATATATTGGAAACCCTTAAACTTTATGAGATGAATTAAAGCATCGTAGAAAATTAGCTTGTATCTCCCAAACAACACGTTTTAACTCGAAAAGATTTGGTGTGGCATGTACGTCTAAACGTGTAGCCTCAAAAGAGAATCCACAGGACAATTTTCTTTCGTCAAAATTTTTCAGAAAACCACGTTTTAAGGAAATCGCGCATCGTGAGAAATTATCTTGTTCTTCCTAAACAACACGTTTTAAATCGAAAAGCTTTGGTGTTGGGTGTATGTCTAAGCATGTAGCCCCAAAAGAGAACGCATAGGAGAGTTTTCTCTCGAAAGAATATATAAGAATACCACGTTATAAGGAAATACAGTGTGGCAGAGTAAAGACAAATACGTACATACTGGAAACACTTTATGAGAGAAATAACGCATCTTGCAAAATTTGCTTGTATGTCCTAAACAACATGTTGTAACTCGAAAAGATTTGGTGTGGCGTGTACGTCTAAACGTGTATCCTCAAAAGAGAACCCACAGGAGAGTTTTCTTTCGTCAAAATTTGTCAGAAAACCACGTTTTAAGGAAATCAAGCATCGTGGGAAATTATCTTGTTTTTCCTAAACAACACGTTGTAACTTGAAATGCTTTGGTGTTGCATGTATGTCTAAGTGTGTAGCCTCTAAAAGGAATGCAAGGAGAGTTTTCTCTCGAAAGAATATGTAAGAATACCACGTTATAAGGAAATACAGTGTTGAAGAGTAAAGACAAATACGTACATATTGTAAAACTTTAAGAGAAGAAATAAAAAATCATACAAAATTAGCTTGTATCTCCTAAACAACACGTTGTAACTCGAAAATATTTGATGTGACGTGTACGTCTAAATGTGTAGCCTCAAAAGAGAACCGACAGGAGAATTTTTTATAGTCAAAATATGTAAGAAAACCACGTTTTAAGGAAACCCCTTATCGTGAAAAATTATCTTGTTTTTCCTAAACAATGCGCTGTAACTCGAAAAGCTTTGGAGTTGCGTGTATGTCTAAGCGTGTAGACTCAAAAGAGAGCACACAGGAGAGTTTTCTCTAAAAAGAATATGTAAGAATACCACCTTATTAGGAAATACAGTGTTGCAGAGTAAAGACAAATACGTACTTATTGGAAACACTTTATGAGAAGAAATAACGCATCGTAAAAAATTAGCTTGTATCTCCTAAACAACACGTTGTAACTCGAAAAGATTTGGTGTGACCTGTACGTCTAAACGTGTAGCCTCAAAAGAGAACACACAGGAGAATTTTCTTTGGTCAAAATTTGTCAGAAAACCACGTATTAAGGAAATCCCGCATCGTGCGAAATTATCTTGTTTTTCCTAAACAACGCGTTGTAACTCGAAAAGCTTTGGTGTTGCGTGTATGTCTAAGCGTGTAGCCTCAAAAGAGAACACACAGGAGAGTTTTCTCTCGAAAGAATATGTAAGAATACCACATTATAAGGAAGTACACTGTTGCAGAATAATGACAAATACTTTCGTATTGGAAACCCTTAAACTTTACGAGATGAAATAAAGCATCGTACAAAATTAGCTTGTATCTCCTAAACAACACGTTGTAACTCGAAAAGATTTGGTGTGGCGTGTACATCTAAACGTGTAGCCTCAAAGAGAACCACAGGACAAATTTCTTTCGTCAAAATTTGTCAGAAAACCACGTTTTAAGGAAATCCCGCATCGTGAGAAATTATCTTGTTCTTCCTAAAAAACACGTTGTAACTCGAAAAGCTTTGGTGTTGCGTGTATGTCTAAGCATGTAGCCTCAAAAGAGAACGCACAGGAGAGTTTTCTCTCGAAAGAATATGTAAGAATACCACGTTATAAGGAAACACAGTGTTGCAGAGTAAAGACAAATACGTACTTATTGGAAACACTTTACGAGAAGAAATAACGCATCGTAAAAAAATTAGCTTGTATCTCCTAAACAACAGGTTGTAACTCGAAAAGATTTGGTGTGGCGTGTACGGCTAAACGTGTAGCCTCAAAAGAGAACGCACAGGAGAATTTTCTTTGGTCAAAATTTGTCAGAAAACCACGTACTAAGGAAACCCCGCATCGTGCGAAATTATCTTGTTTTTCCTAAACAACACATTGTAACTCGAAAAGCTTTGGTGTTGCGTGTATGTCTAAGCATGTAGCCTCAAGAGAGAACGCACAGGAGAGTTTTCTCTCGAAAGAATAGTTAAGAATACCACTTTATAAGGAAGTAAAGTGTTGCTGAGTAAAGACGAAAGCGTACATATTGGAAACACTTAAACTTTACGAGATGTATTAAAGCTTCGTACAAAATTAGCTTTTATCTCCTAAACAACACGTTTTTACTGGAAAAGATTTGGTGTGGCTTGTACGTCTAAACGTGTAGCCCCAAAAGAGAACCCACAGGACAATTTTCTTTCGTCAAAATTTGTCAGCAAACCTCGTTTTAAGGAAATCCCGCATCGTGAGAAATTATCTTGTTCTTCCTAAACAACACGTTGTAACTCGAAAAGTTTTGGTGTTGCATGTATGTCTAAGCGTGTAGCCTCAAAAGAGAACGCACAGGAGAGTTTTCTCTCGAAGGAATATGTAAGAATACCACGTTATTAGGAAAACAGTGTTGCAGAGTAAAGGCAAATACGTACGTATTGGAAACACTTAAACTTTACGAGAAGAAATAATGCATCTTAAAAAATTAGCTAGTATCTCCTAAACAACACGTTGTAACTCGAAAAGATTTGGTGTGGCATGTACGTCTAAACGTGTAGCCTCAAAAGAGAAACCTCGGGAGTATTTTCTTTCGTCAAAATTTGTCAGAAAACCACGTTTTAAGGAAATCCCGCATCGTGCTAAATTATCTTGTTTTTCCTAAACAACACATTGTAACTCGAAAAGCTGTGGTGTTGCCTGTATGTCTAAGCGTGTAGCCTCAAAAGAGAATGCACAGGAGAGTTTTCTCTCGAAAGAATATGTAAGAATACCACGTTATAAGGAAATACAGAGTTGCAGTGTAAAGACAAAAACGTATGTATTGGAAACACTTAAACTTTATGAGAAGAAATAACGCATCGTAAAAAAAAATTAGCTTGTATCTCCTAAACAGCACGGTGTAACTCAAAAAGATTTGGTGTGGTGTGTACGTCTAAAGGTGTAGCCTCAAAAGAGAACCCACAGGAGTATTTTCTTTCATCAAAATTTGTCAGAACACCACGTTTTAAGGAAATCCCGCATCGTGGGAAATTATCTTGTTCTTCCTAAGCAACATGTTGTAACTCGAAAGGCTTTGCTGTTGTGTGTATGTCTAAGCGTGTAGCCTCAAAAGAGAACGCACAGGAGAGTTTTCTCTCGAAAGAATATGAAAGGATACCACGTTATAAGGAAATACAGTGTTACAGAGTAAAGACAAACACGTATGTATTGGAAACCCTTAAACTTTACGAGATGAATTAAAGCATCGTACAAAATTAGCTTGTATCTCCTAAACAACACGTTGTAACTCGAAAAGATTTGGTGTGGCATGTACGTCTAAACGTGTAGCCTCAAAAGAGAACCCACAGGACAATTTTCTTTCGTCAAAATTTTTCAGAAAACCACGTTTTAAGGAAATCGCGCATCGTGAGAAATTATCTTGTTCTTCCTAAACAACACGTTTTAACTCGAAAAGCTTTGGTGTTGGGTGTATGTCTAAGCATGTAGCCCCAAAAGAGAACGCATAGGAGAGTTTTCTCTCGAACGAATATATAAGAATACCACGTTATAAGGAAATACAGTGTGGCAGAGTAAAGACAAATACATACATACTGGAAACACTTTATGAGAGAAATAACGCATCTTGCAAAATTTGCTTGTATGTCCTAAACAACATGTTTTAACTCGAAAAGATTTGGTGTGGCGTGTACGTCTAAACGTGTATCCTCAAAAGAGAACCCACAGGAGAGTTTTCTTTCGTCAAAATTTGTCAGAAAACCACGTTTTAAGGAAATCCCGCATCGTGCGAAATTATCTTGTTTTTCCTAAACAACACGTTGTAACTCGAAAAGCTTTGGTGTTGCATGTATGTCTAAGTGTGTAGCCTCTAAAAGGAATGCAAGGAGAGTTTTCTCTCGAAAGAATATGTAAGAATACCACGTTATAAGGAAATACAGTGTTGAAGAGTAAAGACAAATACGTACATATTGTAAAACTTTAAGAGAAGAAATAAAAAATCATACAAAATTAGCTTGTATCTCCTAAACAACACGTTGTAACTCGAAAATATTTGGTGTGACGTGTACGTCTAAATGTGTAGCCTCAAAAGAGAACCGACAGGAGAATTTTTTATCCTCAAAATATGTAAGAAAACCACGTTTTAAGGAAATCCCTTATCGTGCAAAATTATCTTGTTTTTCCTAAACAATGCGTTGTAACTCGAAAAGCTTTGGAGTTGCGTGTATGTCTAAGCGTGTAGACACAAAAGAGAGCACACAGGAGAGTTTTCTCTAAAAAGAATATGTAAGAATACCACCTTATAAGGAAATACAGTGTTGCAGAGTAAAGACAAATACGTACTTATTGGAAACACTTTATGAGAAGAAATAACGCATCGTAAAAAATTAGCTTGTATCTCCTAAACAACACGTTGTAACTCGAAAAGATTTGGTGTGACCTGTACGTCTAAACGTGTAGCCTCAAAAGAGAACACACAGGAGAATTTTCTTTGGTCAAAATTTGTCAGAAAACCACGTATTAAGGAAATCCCGCATCGTGCGAAATTATCTTGTTTTTCCTAAACAACGCGTTGTAACTCGAAAAGCTTTGGTGTTGCGTGTATGTCTAAGCGTGTAGCCTCAAAAGAGAACACACAGGAGAGTTTTCTCTCGAAAGAATATGTAAGAATACCACATTATAAGGAAGTACACTGTTGCAGAATAATGACAAATACTTTCGTATTGGAAACCCTTAAACTTTACGAGATGAAATAAAGCATCGTACAAAATTATCTTGTATCTCCTAAACAACACGTTGTAACTCGAAAAGATTTGGTGTGGCGTGTATATCTAAACGTGTAGCCTCAAAGAGAACCACAGGACAAATTTCTTTCGTCAAAATTTGTCAGAAAACCACGTATTAAGGAAATCCCGCATCGTGAGAAATTATCTTGTTCTTCCTAAAAAACACGTTGTAACTCGAAAAGCTTTGGTGTTGCGTGTATGTCTAAGCATGTAGCCTCAAAAGAGAACGCACAGGAGAGTTTTCTCTCGAAAGAATATGTAAGAATACCACGTTATAAGGAAACACAGTGTTGCAGAGTAAAGACGAATACGTACTTATTGGAAACACTTTACGAGAAGAAATAACGCATCGTAAAAAAATTAGCTTGTATCTCCTAAACAACAGGTTGTAACTCGAAAAGATTTGGTGTGGCGTGTACGGCTAAACGTGTAGCCTCAAAAGGGAACCCACAGGAGTATTTTCTTTCGTCAAAATTTGTCAGAAAACCACGTTTTAAGGAAATCCCGCATCGTGCTAAATTATCTTGTTTTTCCTAAACAACACATTGTAACTCGAAAAGCTGTGGTGTTGCCTATATGTCTAAGCGTGTAGCCTCAAAAGAGAACGCACAGGAGAGTTTTCTCTCGAAAGAGTATGTAAGAATACCACGTTATAAGGAAAAACAGAGTTGCAGTGTAAAGACAAAAACGTATGTATTGGAAACACTTAAACTTTACGGGAAGAAATAATGCATCGTAAAAAAAATTAGCTTGTATCTCCTAAACAGCACGGTGTAACTCAAAAAGATTTGGTGTGGTTTGTATGTCTAAAGGTGTAGCCTCAAAAGAGAACCCACAGGAGAATTTTCTTTCATCAAAATTTGTCAGAACACCACGTTTTAAGGAAATCCGGCATCGTGGGAAATTATCTTGTTCTTCCTAAACAACATGTTGTAACTCGAAAATTTTGGTGTTGCATGTATGTCTAAGCGTGTAGCCTCAAAAGAGAACGCACAGGAGAGTTTTCTCTCGAAGGAATATGTAAGAATACCACGTTATTAGGAAAACAGTGTTGCAGAGTAAAGGCAAATACGTACCTATTGGAAACACTTAAACTTTACGAGAAGAAATAACGCATCTTAAAAAATTAGCTTGTATCTCCTAAACAACACGTTGTAACTCGAAAAGATTTGGTGTGGCGTGTACGTCTAAACGTGTAGCCTCAAAAGAGAAACCTCGGGAGTATTTTCTTTCGTCAAAATTTGTCAGAAAACCACGTTTTAAGGAAATCCCGCATCGTGCTAAATTATCTTGTTTTTCCTAAACAACACATTGTAACTCGAAAAGCTGTGGTGTTGCCTGTATGTCTAAGCGTGTAGCCTCAAAAGAGAATGCACAGGAGAGTTTTCTCTCGAAAGAATATGTAAGAATACCACGTTATAAGGAAATACAGAGTTGCAGTGTAAAGACAAAAACGTATGTATTGGAAACACTTAAACTTTATGAGAAGAAATAACGCATCGTAAAAAAAATTAGCTTGTATCTCCTAAACAGCACGGTGTAACTCAAAAAGATTTGGTGTGGTGTGTACGTCTAAAGGTGTAGCCTCAAAAGAGAACCCACAGGAGTATTTTCTTTCATCAAAATTTGTCAGAACACCACGTTTTAAGGAAATCCCGCATCGTGGGAAATTATCTTGTTCTTCCTAAGCAACATGTTGTAACTCGAAAGGCTTTGCTGTTGTGTGTATGTCTAAGCGTGTAGCCTCAAAAGAGAACGCACAGGAGAGTTTTCTCTCGAAAGAATATGAAAGGATACCACGTTATAAGGAAATACAGTGTTACAGAGTAAAGACAAACACGTATGTATTGGAAACCCTTAAACTTTACGAGATGAATTAAAGCACCGTACAAAATTAGCTTGTATCTCCTAAACAACACGTTGTAACTCGAAAAGATTTGGTGTGGCATGTACGTCTAAACGTGTAGCCTCAAAAGAGAACCCACAGGACAATTTTCTTTCGTCAAAATTTTTCAGAAAACCACGTTTTAAGGAAATCGCGCATCGTGAGAAATTATCTTGTTCTTCCTAAACAACACGTTTTAACTCGAAAAGCTTTGGTGTTGGGTGTATGTCTAAGCATGTAGCCCCAAAAGAGAACGCATAGGAGAGTTTTCTCTCGAACGAATATATAAGAATACCACGTTATAAGGAAATACAGTGTGGCAGAGTAAAGACAAATACATACATACTGGAAACACTTTATGAGAGAAATAACGCATCTTGCAAAATTTGCTTGTATGTCCTAAACAACATGTTTTAACTCGAAAAGATTTGGTGTGGCGTGTACGTCTAAACGTGTATCCTCAAAAGAGAACCCACAGGAGAGTTTTCTTTCGTCAAAATTTGTCAGAAAACCACGTTTTAAGGAAATCCCGCATCGTGCGAAATTATCTTGTTTTTCCTAAACAACACGTTGTAACTCGAAAAGCTTTGGTGTTGCATGTATGTCTAAGTGTGTAGCCTCTAAAAGGAATGCAAGGAGAGTTTTCTCTCGAAAGAATATGTAAGAATACCACGTTATAAGGAAATACAGTGTTGAAGAGTAAAGACAAATACGTACATATTGTAAAACTTTAAGAGAAGAAATAAAAAATCATACAAAATTAGCTTGTATCTCCTAAACAACACGTTGTAACTCGAAAATATTTGGTGTGACGTGTACGTCTAAATGTGTAGCCTCAAAAGAGAACCGACAGGAGAATTTTTTATCCTCAAAATATGTAAGAAAACCACGTTTTAAGGAAATCCCTTATCGTGCAAAATTATCTTGTTTTTCCTAAACAATGCGTTGTAACTCGAAAAGCTTTGGAGTTGCGTGTATGTCTAAGCGTGTAGACACAAAAGAGAGCACACAGGAGAGTTTTCTCTAAAAAGAATATGTAAGAATACCACCTTATAAGGAAATACAGTGTTGCAGAGTAAAGACAAATACGTACTTATTGGAAACACTTTATGAGAAGAAATAACGCATCGTAAAAAATTAGCTTGTATCTCCTAAACAACACGTTGTAACTCGAAAAGATTTGGTGTGACCTGTACGTCTAAACGTGTAGCCTCAAAAGAGAACACACAGGAGAATTTTCTTTGGTCAAAATTTGTCAGAAAACCACGTATTAAGGAAATCCCGCATCGTGCGAAATTATCTTGTTTTTCCTAAACAACGCGTTGTAACTCGAAAAGCTTTGGTGTTGCGTGTATGTCTAAGCGTGTAGCCTCAAAAGAGAACACACAGGAGAGTTTTCTCTCGAAAGAATATGTAAGAATACCACATTATAAGGAAGTACACTGTTGCAGAATAATGACAAATACTTTCGTATTGGAAACCCTTAAACTTTACGAGATGAAATAAAGCATCGTACAAAATTATCTTGTATCTCCTAAACAACACGTTGTAACTCGAAAAGATTTGGTGTGGCGTGTATATCTAAACGTGTAGCCTCAAAGAGAACCACAGGACAAATTTCTTTCGTCAAAATTTGTCAGAAAACCACGTATTAAGGAAATCCCGCATCGTGAGAAATTATCTTGTTCTTCCTAAAAAACACGTTGTAACTCGAAAAGCTTTGGTGTTGCGTGTATGTCTAAGCATGTAGCCTCAAAAGAGAACGCACAGGAGAGTTTTCTCTCGAAAGAATATGTAAGAATACCACGTTATAAGGAAACACAGTGTTGCAGAGTAAAGACGAATACGTACTTATTGGAAACACTTTACGAGAAGAAATAACGCATCGTAAAAAAATTAGCTTGTATCTCCTAAACAACAGGTTGTAACTCGAAAAGATTTGGTGTGGCGTGTACGGCTAAACGTGTAGCCTCAAAAGGGAACCCACAGGAGTATTTTCTTTCGTCAAAATTTGTCAGAAAACCACGTTTTAAGGAAATCCCGCATCGTGCTAAATTATCTTGTTTTTCCTAAACAACACATTGTAACTCGAAAAGCTGTGGTGTTGCCTATATGTCTAAGCGTGTAGCCTCAAAAGAGAACGCACAGGAGAGTTTTCTCTCGAAAGAGTATGTAAGAATACCACGTTATAAGGAAAAACAGAGTTGCAGTGTAAAGACAAAAACGTATGTATTGGAAACACTTAAACTTTACGGGAAGAAATAATGCATCGTAAAAAAAATTAGCTTGTATCTCCTAAACAGCACGGTGTAACTCAAAAAGATTTGGTGTGGTTTGTATGTCTAAAGGTGTAGCCTCAAAAGAGAACCCACAGGAGAATTTTCTTTCATCAAAATTTGTCAGAACACCACGTTTTAAGGAAATCCGGCATCGTGGGAAATTATCTTGTTCTTCCTAAACAACATGTTGTAACTCGAAAATTTTGGTGTTGCATGTATGTCTAAGCGTGTAGCCTCAAAAGAGAACGCACAGGAGAGTTTTCTCTCGAAGGAATATGTAAGAATACCACGTTATTAGGAAAACAGTGTTGCAGAGTAAAGGCAAATACGTACCTATTGGAAACACTTAAACTTTACGAGAAGAAATAACGCATCTTAAAAAATTAGCTTGTATCTCCTAAACAACACGTTGTAACTCGAAAAGATTTGGTGTGGCGTGTACGTCTAAACGTGTAGCCTCAAAAGAGAAACCTCGGGAGTATTTTCTTTCGTCAAAATTTGTCAGAAAACCACGTTTTAAGGAAATCCCGCATCGTGCTAAATTATCTTGTTTTTCCTAAACAACACATTGTAACTCGAAAAGCTGTGGTGTTGCCTGTATGTCTAAGCGTGTAGCCTCAAAAGAGAATGCACAGGAGAGTTTTCTCTCGAAAGAATATGTAAGAATACCACGTTATAAGGAAATACAGAGTTGCAGTGTAAAGACAAATACGTATGTATTGGAAACACTTAAACTTTATGAGAAGAAATAACGCATCGTAAAAAAAATTAGCTTGTATCTCCTAAACAGCACGGTGTAACTCAAAAAGATTTGGTGTGGTGTGTACGTCTAAAGGTGTAGCCTCAAAAGAGAACCCACAGGAGTATTTTCTTTCATCAAAATTTGTCAGAACACCACGTTTTTAGGAAATCCCGCATCGTGGGAAATTATCTTGTTCTTCCTAAGCAACATGTTGTAACTCGAAAGGCTTTGCTGTTGCGTGTATGTCTAAGCGTGTAGCCTCAAAAGAGAACGCACAGGAGAGTTTTCTCTCGAAAGAATATGAAAGGATACCACGTTATAAGGAAATACAGTGTTACAGAGTAAAGACAAACACGTATGTATTGGAAACCCTTAAACTTTACGAGATGAATTAAAGCATCGTACAAAATTAGCTTGTATCTCCCAAACAACACGTTGTAACTCGAAAAGATTTGGTGTGGCATGTACGTCTAAACGTGTAGCCTCAAAAGAGAACCCACAGGACAATTTTCTTTCATCAAAATTTTTCAGAAAACCACGTTTTAAGGAAATCGCGCATCGTGAGAAATTATCTTGTTCTTCCTAAACAACACGTTTTAAATCGAAAAGCTTTGGTGTTGGGTGTATGTCTAAGCATGTAGCCCCAAAAGAGAACGCATAGGAGAGTTTTCTCTCGAAAGAATATATAAGAATACCACGTTATAAGGAAATACAGTGTGGCAGAGTAAAGACAAATACGTACATACTGGAAACACTTTATGAGAGAAATAACGCATCTTGCAAAATTTGCTTGTATGTCCTAAACAACATGTTGTAACTCGAAAAGATTTGGTGTGGCGTGTACGTCTAAACGTGTATCCTCAAAAGAGAACCCACAGGAGAGTTTTCTTTCGTCAAAATTTGTCAGAAAACCACGTTTTAAGGAAATCCCGCATCGTGCGAAATTATCTTGTTTTTCCTAAACAACACGTTGTAACTCGAAAAGCTTTGGTGTTGCATGTATATCTAAGTGTGTAGCCTCTAAAAGGAATGCAAGGAGAGTTTTCTCTCGAAAGAATATGTAAGAATACCACGTTATAAGGAAATACAGTGTTGAAGAGTAAAGACAAATACGTACATATTGTAAAACTTTAAGAGAAGAAATAAAAAATCATACAAAATTAGCTTGTATCTCCTAAACAACACGTTGTAACTCGAAAATATTTGGTGTGACGTGTACGTCTAAATGTGTAGCCTCAAAAGAGAACCGACAGGAGAATTTTTTATCCTCAAAATATGTAAGAAAACCACGTTTTAAGGAAATCCCTTATCGTGCAAAATTATCTTGTTTTTCCTAAACAATGCGTTGTAACTCGAAAAGCTTTGGAGTTGCGTGTATGTCTAAGCATGTAGACACAAAAGAGAGCACACAGGAGAGTTTTCTCTAAAAAGAATATGTAAGAATACCACCTTATAAGGAAATACAGTGTTGCAGAGTAAAGACAAATACGTACTTATTGGAAACACTTTATGAGAAGAAATAACGCATCGTAAAAAATTAGCTTGTATCTCCTAAACAACACGTTGTAACTCGAAAAGATTTGGTGTGACCTGTACGTCTAAACGTGTAGCCTCAAAAGAGAACACACAGGAGAATTTTCTTTGGTCAAAATTTGTCAGAAAACCACGTATTAAGGAAATCCCGCATCGTGCGAAATTATCTTGTTTTTCGTAAACAACGCGTTGTAACTCGAAAAGCTTTGGTGTTGCGTGTATGTCTAAGCGTGTAGCCTCAAAAGAGAACACACAGGAGAGTTTTCTCTCGAAAGAATATGTAAGAATACCACATTATAAGGAAGTACACTGTTGCAGAATAATGACAAATACTTTCGTATTGGAAACCCTTAAACTTTACGAGATGAAATAAAGCATCGTACAAAATTAGCTTGTATCTCCTAAACAACACGTTGTAACTCGAAAAGATTTGGTGTGGCGTGTACATCTAAACGTGTAGCCTCAAAGAGAACCACAGGACAAATTTCTTTCGTCAAAATTTGTCAGAAAACCACGTTTTAAGGAAATCCCGCATCGTGAGAAATTATCTTGTTCTTCCTAAAAAACACGTTGTAACTCGAAAAGCTTTGGTGTTGCGTGTATGTCTAAGCATGTAGCCTCAAAAGAGAACGCACAGGAGAGTTTTCTCTCGAAAGAATATGTAAGAATACCACGTTATAAGGAAACACAGTGTTGCAGAGTAAAGACGAATACGTAGTTATTGGAAACACTTTACGAGAAGAAATAACGCATCGTAAAAAAATTAGCTTGTATCTCCTAAACAACAGGTTGTAACTCGAAAAGATTTGGTGTGGCGTGTACGGCTAAACGTGTAGCCTCAAAAGGGAACCCACAGGAGTATTTTCTTTCGTCAAAATTTGTCAGAAAACCACGTTTTAAGGAAATCCCGCATCGTGCTAAATTATCTTGTTTTTCCTAAACAACACATTGTAACTCGAAAAGCTGTGGTGTTCCCTGTATGTCTAAGCGTGTAGCCTCAAAAGAGAACGCACAGGAGAGTTTTCTCTCGAAAGAGTATGTAAGAATACCACGTTATAAGGAAAAACAGAGTTGCAGTGTAAAGACAAAAACGTATGTATTGGAAACACTTAAACTTTACGGGAAGAAATAATGCATCGTAAAAAAAATTAGCTTGTATCTCCTAAACAGCACGGTGTAACTCAAAAAGATTTGGTGTGGTTTGTATGTCTAAAGGTGTAGCCTCAAAAGAGAACCCACAGGAGAATTTTCTTTCATCAAAATTTGTCAGAACACCACGTTTTAAGGAAATCCGGCATCGTGGGAAATTATCTTGTTCTTCCTAAACAACATGTTGTAACTCGAAAAGTTTTGGTGTTGCATGTATGTCTAAGCGTGTAGCCTCAAAAGAGAAAGCACAGGAGAGTTTTCTCTCGAAGGAATATGTAAGAATACCACGTTATTAGGAAAACAGTGTTGCAGAGTAAAGGCAAATACGTACGTATTGGAAACACTTAAACTTTACGAGAAGAAATAACGCATCTTAAAAAATTAGCTTGTATGTCCTAAACAACACGTTGTAACTCGAAAAGATTTGGTGTGGCGTGTACGTCTAAACGTGTAGCCTCAAAAGAGAAACCTCGGGAGTATTTTCTTTCGTCAAAATTTGTCAGAAAACCACGTTTTAAGGAAATCCCGCATCGTGCTAAATTATCTTGTTTTTCCTAAACAACACATTGTAACTCAAAAAGCTGTGGTGTTGCCTGTATGTCTAAGCGTGTAGCCTCAAAAGAGAATGCACAGGAGAGTTTTCTCTCGAAAGAATATGTAAGAATACCACGTTATAAGGAAATACAGAGTTGCAGTGTAAAGACAAAAACGTATGTATTGGAAACACTTAAACTTTATGAGAAGAAATAACGCATCGTAAAAAAAATTAGCTTGTATCTCCTAAACAGCACGGTGTAACTCAAAAAGTTTTGGTGTGGTGTGTACGTCTAAAGGTGTAGCCTCAAAAGAGAACCCACAGGAGTATTTTCTTTCATCAAAATTTGTCAGAACACCACGTTTTAAGGAAATCCCGCATCGTGGGAAATTATCTTGTTCTTCCTAAGCAACATGTTGTAACTCGAAAGGCTTTGCTGTTGCGTGTATGTCTAAGCGTGTAGCCTCAAAAGAGAACGCACAGGAGAGTTTTCTCTCAAAAGAATATGAAAGGATACCACGTTATAAGGAAATAGAGTGTTACAGAGTAAAGACAAACACGTATATATTGGAAACCCTTAAACTTTATGAGATGAATTAAAGCATCGTACAAAATTAGCTTGTATCTCCCAAACAACACGTTGTAACTCGAAAAGATTTGGTGTGGCATGTACGTCTAAACGTGTAGCCTCAAAAGAGAACCCACAGGACAATTTTCTTTCGTCAAAATTTTTCAGAAAACCACGTTTTAAGGAAATCGCGCATCGTGAGAAATTATCTTGTTCTTCCTAAACAACACGTTTTAAATCGAAAAGCTTTGGTGTTGGGTGTATGTCTAAGCATGTAGCCCCAAAAGAGAACGCATAGGAGAGTTTTCTCTCGAAAGAATATATAAGAATACCACGTTATAAGGAAATACAGTGTGGCAGAGTAAAGACAAATACGTACATACTGGAAACACTTTATGAGAGAAATAACGCATCTTGCAAAATTTGCTTGTATGTCCTAAACAACATGTTGTAACTCGAAAAGATTTGGTGTGGCGTGTACGTCTAAACGTGTATCCTCAAAAGAGAACCCACAGGAGAGTTTTCTTTCGTCAAAATTTGTCAGAAAACCACGTTTTAAGGAAATCAAGCATCGTGGGAAATTATCTTGTTTTTCCTAAACAACACGTTGTAACTTGAAATGCTTTGGTGTTGCATGTATGTCTAAGTGTGTAGCCTCTAAAAGGAATGCAAGGAGAGTTTTCTCTCGAAAGAATATGTAAGAATACCATTTATAAGGAAATACAGTGTTGAAGAGTAAAGACAAATACGTACATATTGTAAAACTTTAAGAGAAGAAATAAAAAATCATACAAAATTAGCTTGTATCTCCTAAACAACACGTTGTAACTCGAAAATATTTGATGTGACGTGTACGTCTAAATGTGTAGCCTCAAAAGAGAACCGACAGGAGAATTTTTTATAGTCAAAATATGTAAGAAAACCACGTTTTAAGGAAACCCCTTATCGTGAAAAATTATCTTGTTTTTCCTAAACAATGCGTTGTAACTCGAAAAGCTTTGGAGTTGCGTGTATGTCTAAGCGTGTAGACTCAAAAGAGAGCACACAGGAGAGTTTTCTCTAAAAAGAATATGTAAGAATACCACCTTATAAGGAAATACAGTGTTGCAGAGTAAAGACAAATACGTACTTATTGGAAACACTTTATGAGAAGAAATAACGCATCGTAAAAAATTAGCTTGTATCTCCTAAACAACACGTTGTAACTCGAAAAGATTTGGTGTGACCTGTACGTCTAAACGTGTAGCCTCAAAAGAGAACACACAGGAGAATTTTCTTTGTTCAAAATTTGTCAGAAAACCACGTATTAAGGAAATCCCGCATCGTGCGAAATTATCTTGTTTTTCGTAAACAACGCGTTGTAACTCGAAAAGCTTTGGTGTTGCGTGTATGTCTAAGCGTGTAGCCTCAAAAGAGAACACACAGGAGAGTTTTCTCTCGAAAGAATATGTAAGAATACCACATTATAAGGAAGTACACTGTTGCAGAATAATGACAAATACTTTCGTATTGGAAACCCTTAAACTTTACGAGATGACATAAAGCATCGTACAAAATTAGCTTGTATCTCCTAAACAACACGTTGTAACTCGAAAAGATTTGGTGTGGCGTGTACATCTAAACGTGTAGCCTCAAAGAGAACCACAGGACAAATTTCTTTCGTCAAAATTTGTCAGAAAACCACGTTTTAAGGAAATCCCGCATCGTGAGAAATTATCTTGTTCTTCCTAAAAAACACGTTGTAACTCGAAAAGCTTTGGTGTTGCGTGTATGTCTAAGCATGTAGCCTCAAAAGAGAACGCACAGGAGAGTTTTCTCTCGAAAGAATATGTAAGAATACCACGTTATAAGGAAACACAGTGTTGCAGAGTAAAGACGAATACGTAGTTATTGGAAACACTTTACGAGAAGAAATAACGCATCGTAAAAAAATTAGCTTGTATCTCCTAAACAACAGGTTGTAACTCGAAAAGATTTGGTGTGGCGTGTACGGCTAAACGTGTAGCCTCAAAAGGGAACCCACAGGAGTATTTTCTTTCGTCAAAATTTGTCAGAAAACCACGTTTTAAGGAAATCCCGCATCGTGCTAAATTATCTTGTTTTTCCTAAACAACACATTGTAACTCGAAAAGCTGTGGTGTTGCCTGTATGTCTAAGCGTGTAGCCTCAAAAGAGAACGCACAGGAGAGTTTTCTCTCGAAAGAGTATGTAAGAATACCACGTTATAAGGAAAAACAGAGTTGCAGTGTAAAGACAAAAACGTATGTATTGGAAACACTTAAACTTTACGGGAAGAAATAATGCATCGTAAAAAAAATTAGCTTGTATCTCCTAAACAGCACGGTGTAACTCAAAAAGATTTGGTGTGGTTTGTATGTCTAAAGGTGTAGCCTCAAAAGAGAACCCACAGGAGAATTTTCTTTCATCAAAATTTGTCAGAACACCACGTTTTAAGGAAATCCGGCATCGTGGGAAATTATCTTGTTCTTCCTAAACAACATGTTGTAACTCGAAAAGTTTTGGTGTTGCATGTATGTCTAAGCGTGTAGCCTCAAAAGAGAAAGCACAGGAGAGTTTTCTCTCGAAGGAATATGTAAGAATACCACGTTATTAGGAAAACAGTGTTGCAGAGTAAAGGCAAATACGTACGTATTGGAAACACTTAAACTTTACGAGAAGAAATAACGCATCTTAAAAAATTAGCTTGTATGTCCTAAACAACACGTTGTAACTCGAAAAGATTTGGTGTGGCGTGTACGTCTAAACGTGTAGCCTCAAAAGAGAAACCTCGGGAGTATTTTCTTTCGTCAAAATTTGTCAGAAAACCACGTTTTAAGGAAATCCCGCATCGTGCTAAATTATCTTGTTTTTCCTAAACAACACATTGTAACTCGAAAAGCTGTGGTGTTGCCTGTATGTCTAAGCGTGTAGCCTCAAAAGAGAATGCACAGGAGAGTTTTCTCTCGAAAGAATATGTAAGAATACCACGTTATAAGGAAATACAGAGTTGCAGTGTAAAGACAAAAACGTATGTATTGGAAACACTTAAACTTTATGAGAAGAAATAACGCATCGTAAAAAAAATTAGCTTGTATCTCCTAAACAGCACGGTGTAACTCAAAAAGTTTTGGTGTGGTGTGTACGTCTAAAGGTGTAGCCTCAAAAGAGAACCCACAGGAGTATTTTCTTTCATCAAAATTTGTCAGAACACCACGTTTTAAGGAAATCCCGCATCGTGGGAAATTATCTTGTTCTTCCTAAGCAACATGTTGTAACTCGAAAGGCTTTGCTGTTGCGTGTATGTCTAAGCGTGTAGCCTCAAAAGAGAACGCACAGGAGAGTTTTCTCTCGAAAGAATATGAAAGGATACCACGTTATAAGGAAATACAGTGTTACAGAGTAAAGACAAACACGTATATATTGGAAACCCTTAAACTTTATGAGATGAATTAAAGCATCGTACAAAATTAGCTTGTATCTCCCAAACAACACGTTTTAACTCGAAAAGATTTGGTGTGGCATGTACGTCTAAACGTGTAGCCTCAAAAGAGAACCCACAGGACAATTTTCTTTCGTCAAAATTTTTCAGAAAACCACGTTTTAAGGAAATCGCGCATCGTGAGAAATTATCTTGTTCTTCCTAAACAACACGTTTTAAATCGAAAAGCTTTGGTGTTGGGTGTATGTCTAAGCATGTAGCCCCAAAAGAGAACGCATAGGAGAGTTTTCTCTCGAAAGAATATATAAGAATACCACGTTATAAGGAAATACAGTGTGGCAGAGTAAAGACAAATACGTACATACTGGAAACACTTTATGAGAGAAATAACGCATCTTGCAAAATTTGCTTGTATGTCCTAAACAACATGTTGTAACTCGAAAAGATTTGGTGTGGCGTGTACGTCTAAACGTGTATCCTCAAAAGAGAACCCACAGGAGAGTTTTCTTTCGTCAAAATTTGTCAGAAAACCACGTTTTAAGGAAATCAAGCATCGTGGGAAATTATCTTGTTTTTCCTAAACAACACGTTGTAACTTGAAATGCTTTGGTGTTGCATGTATGTCTAAGTGTGTAGCCTCTAAAAGGAATGCAAGGAGAGTTTTCTCTCGAAAGAATATGTAAGAATACCACGTTATAAGGAAATACAGTGTTGAAGAGTAAAGGCAAATACGTACATATTGTAAAACTTTAAGAGAAGAAATAAAAAATCATACAAAATTAGCTTGTATCTCCTAAACAACACGTTGTAACTCGAAAATATTTGATGTGACGTGTACGTCTAAATGTGTAGCCTCAAAAGAGAACCGACAGGAGAATTTTTTATAGTCAAAATATGTAAGAAAACCACGTTTTAAGGAAACCCCTTATCGTGAAAAATTATCTTGTTTTTCCTAAACAATGCGTTGTAACTCGAAAAGCTTTGGAGTTGCGTGTATGTCTAAGCGTGTAGACTCAAAAGAGAGCACACAGGAGAGTTTTCTCTAAAAAGAATATGTAAGAATACCACCTTATAAGGAAATACAGTGTTGCAGAGTAAAGACAAATACGTACTTATTGAAAACACTTTATGAGAAGAAATAACGCATCGTAAAAAATTAGCTTGTATCTCCTAAACAACACGTTGTAACTCGAAAAGATTTGGTGTGACCTGTACGTCTAAACGTGTAGCCTCAAAAGAGAACACACAGGAGAATTTTCTTTGGTCAAAATTTGTCAGAAAACCACGTATTAAGGAAATCCCGCATCGTGCGAAATTATCTTGTTTTTCCTAAACAACGCGTTGTAACTCGAAAAGCTTTGGTGTTGCGTGTATGTCTAAGCGTGTAGCCTCAAAAGAGAACACACAGGAGAGTTTTCTCTCGAAAGAATATGTAAGAATACCACATTATAAGGAAGTACACTGTTGCAGAATAATGACAAATACTTTCGTATTGGAAACCCTTAAACTTTACGAGATGACATAAAGCATCGTACAAAATTAGCTTGTATCTCCTAAACAACACGTTGTAACTCGAAAAGATTTGGTGTGGCATGTACATCTAAACGTGTAGCCTCAAAGAGAACCACAGGACAAATTTCTTTCGTCAAAATTTGTCAGAAAACCACGTTTTAAGGAAATCCCGCATCGTGAGAAATTATCTTGTTCTTCCTAAAAAACACGTTGTAACTCGAAAAGCTTTGGTGTTGCGTGTATGTCTAAGCATGTAGCCTCAAAAGAGAACGCACAGGAGAGTTTTCTCTCGAAAGAATATGTAAGAATACCACGTTATAAGGAAACACAGTGTTGCAGAGTAAAGACGAATACGTACTTATTGGAAACACTTTACGAAAAGAAATAACGCATCGTAAAAAAATTAGCTTGTATCTCCTAAACAACAGGTTGTAACTCGAAAAGATTTGGTGTGGCGTGTACGGCTAAACGTGTAGCCTCAAAAGAGAACGCACAGGAGAATTTTCTTTGGTCAAAATTTGTCAGAAAACCACGTACTAAGGAAACCCCGCATCGTGCGAAATTATCTTGTTTTTCCTAAACAACACATTGTAACTCGAAAAGCTTTGGTGTTGCGTGTATGTCTAAGCATGTAGCCTCAAGAGAGAACGCACAGGAGAGTTTTCTCTCGAAAGAATAGTTAAGAATACCACTTTATAAGGAAGTAAAGTATTGCTGAGTAAAGACGAAAGCGTACATATTGGAAACACTTAAACTTTACGAGATGTATTAAAGCATCGTACAAAATTAGCTTGTATCTCCTAAACAACACGTTTTTACTGGAAAAGATTTGGTGTGGCTTGTACGTCTAAACGTGTAGCCCCAAAAGAGAACCCACAGGACAATTTTCTTTTGTCAAAATTTGTCAGCAAACCTCGTTTTAAGGAAATCCCGCATCGTGAGAAATTATCTTGTTCTTCCTAAACAACACGTTGTAACTCGAAAAGTTTTGGTGTTGCATGTATGTCTAAGCGTGTAGCCTCAAAAGAGAACGCACAGGAGAGTTTTCTCTCGAAGGAATATGTAAGAATACCACGTTATTAGGAAAACAGTGTTGCAGAGTAAAGGCAAATACGTACGTATTGGAAACACTTAAACTTTACGAGAAGAAATAATGCATCTTAAAAAATTAGCTAGTATCTCCTAAACAACACGTTGTAACTCGAAAAGATTTGGTGTGGCATGTACGTCTAAACGTGTAGCCTCAAAAGAGAAACCTCGGGAGTATTTTCTTTCGTCAAAATTTGTCAGAAAACCACGTTTTAAGGAAATCCCGCATCGTGCTAAATTATCTTGTTTTTCCTAAACAACACATTGTAACTCGAAAAGCTGTGGTGTTGCCTGTATGTCTAAGCGTGTAGCCTCAAAAGAGAATGCACAGGAGAGTTTTCTCTCGAAAGAATATGTAAGAATACCACGTTATAAGGAAATACAGAGTTGCAGTGTAAAGACAAAAACGTATGTATTGAAAACACTTAAACTTTATGAGAAGAAATAACGCATCATAAAAAAAAATTAGCTTGTATCTCCTAAACAGCACGGTGTAACTCAAAAAGATTTGGTGTGGTGTGTACGTCTAAAGGTGTAGCCTCAAAAGAGAACCCACAGGAGTATTTTCTTTCATCAAAATTTGTCAGAACACCACGTTTTAAGGAAATCCCGCATCGTGGGAAATTATCTTGTTCTTCCTAAGCAACATGTTGTAACTCGAAAGGCTTTGCTGTTGTGTGTATGTCTAAGCGTGTAGCCTCAAAAGAGAATGCACAGGAGAGTTTTCTCTCGAAAGAATATGAAAGGATACCACGTTATAAGGAAATAGAGTGTTACAGAGTAAAGAGAAACACGTATGTATTGGAAACCCTTAAACTTTACGAGATGAATTAAAGCATCGTACAAAATTAGCTTGTATCTCCTAAACAACACGTTGTAACTCGAAAAGATTTGGTGTGGCATGTACGTCTAAACGTGTAGCCTCAAAAGAGAAACCTCGGGAGTATTTTCTTTCGTCAAAATTTGTCAGAAAAGCACGTTTTAAGGAAATCCCGCATCGTGCTAAATTATCTTGTTTTTCCTAAACAACACATTGTAACTCGAAAAGCTGTGGTGTTGCCTGTATGTCTAAGCGTGTAGCCTCAAAAGAGAATGCACAGGAGAGTTTTCTCTCGAAAGAATATGTAAGAATACCACGTTATAAGGAAATACAGAGTTGCAGTGTAAAGACAAAAACGTATGTATTGGAAACACTTAAACTTTATGAGAAGAAATAACGCATCGTAAAAAAAAATTAGCTTGTATCTCCTAAACAGCACGGTGTAACTCAAAAAGATTTGGTGTGGTGTGTACGTCTAAAGGTGTAGCCTCAAAAGAGAACCCACAGGAGTATTTTCTTTCATCAAAATTTGTCAGAACACCACGTTTTAAGGAAATCCCGCATCATGGGAAATTATCTTGTTCTTCCTAAGCAACATGTTGTAACTCGAAAGGCTTTGCTGTTGTGTGTATGTCTAAGCATGTAGCCTCAAAGAGAATGCACAGGAGAGTTTTCTCTCGAAAGAATATGAAAGGATACCACGCTATAAGGAAATACAGTGTTACAGAGTAAAGACAAACACGTATGTATTGGAAACCCTTAAACTTTACGAAATGAATTAAAGCATCGTACAAAATTAGCTTGTATCTCCTAAACAACACGTTGTAACTCGAAAAGATTTGGTGTGGCATGTACGTCTAAATGTGTAGCCTCAAAAGATAACCCACAGGACAATTTTCTTTCGTCAAAATTTTTCAGAAAACCACGTTTTAAGGAAATCGCGCATCGTGAGAAATTATCTTGTTCTTCCTAAACAACACGTTTTAACTCGAAAAGCTTTGGTGTTGGGTGTATGTCTAAGCATGTAGCCCCAAAAGAGAACGCATAGGAGAGTTTTCTCTCGAACGAATATATAAGAATACCACGTTATAAGGAAATACAGTGTGGCAGAGTAAAGACAAATACATACATACTGGAAACACTTTATGAGAGAAATAACGCATCTTGCAAAATTTGCTTGTATGTCCTAAACAACATGTTTTAACTCGAAAAGATTTGGTGTGGCGTGTACGTCTAAACGTGTATCCTCAAAAGAGAACCCACAGGAGAGTTTTCTTTCGTCAAAATTTGTCAGAAAACCACGTTTTAAGGAAATCCCGCATCGTGCGAAATTATCTTGTTTTTCCTAAACAACACGTTGTAACTCGAAAAGCTTTGGTGTTGCATGTATGTCTAAGTGTGTAGCCTCTAAAAGGAATGCAAGGAGAGTTTTCTCTCGAAAGAATATGTAAGAATACCATTTATAAGGAAATACAGTGTTGAAGAGTAAAGACAAATACGTACATATTGTAAAACTTTAAGAGAAGAAATAAAAAATCATACAAAATTAGCTTGTATCTCCTAAACAACACGTTGTAACTCGAAAATATTTGGTGTGACGTGTACGTCTAAATGTGTAGCCTCAAAAGAGAACCGACAGGAGAATTTTTTATCCTCAAAATATGTAAGAAAACCACGTTTTAAGGAAATCCCTTATCGTGCAAAATTATCTTGTTTTTCCTAAACAATGCGTTGTAACTCGAAAAGCTTTGGAGTTGCGTGTATGTCTAAGCGTGTAGACACAAAAGAGAGCACACAGGAGAGTTTTCTCTAAAAAGAATATGTAAGAATACCACCTTATAAGGAAATACAGTGTTGCAGAGTAAAGACAAATACGTACTTATTGGAAACACTTTATGAGAAGAAATAACGCATCGTAAAAAATTAGCTTGTATCTCCTAAACAACACATTGTAACTCGAAAAGATTTGGTGTGACCTGTACGTCTAAACGTGTAGCCTCAAAAGAGAACACACAGGAGAATTTTCTTTGGTCAAAATTTGTCAGAAAACCACGTATTAAGGAAATCCCGCATCGTGCGAAATTATCTTGTTTTTCCTAAACAACGCGTTGTAACTCGAAAAGCTTTGGTGTTGCGTGTATGTCTAAGCGTGTAGCCTCAAAAGAGAACACACAGGAGAGTTTTCTCTCGAAAGAATATGTAAGAATACCACATTATAAGGAAGTACACTGTTGCAGAATAATGACAAATACTTTCGTATTGGAAACCCTTAAACTTTACGAGATGAAATAAAGCATCGTACAAAATTAGCTTGTATCTCCTAAACAACACGTTGTAACTCGAAAAGATTTGGTGTGGCGTGTACATCTAAACGTGTAGCCTCAAAGAGAACCACAGGACAAATTTCTTTCGTCAAAATTTGTCAGAAAACCACGTATTAAGGAAATACCGCATCGTGAGAAATTATCTTGTTCTTCCTAAAAAACACGTTGTAACTCGAAAAGCTTTGGTGTTGCGTGTATGTCTAAGCATGTAGCCTCAAAAGAGAACGCACAGGAGAGTTTTCTCTCGAAAGAATATGTAAGAATACCACGTTATAAGGAAACACAGTGTTGCAGAGTAAAGACAAATACGTACTTATTGGAAACACTTTACGAGAAGAAATAACGCATCGTAAAAAAATTAGCTTGTATCTCCTAAACAACAGGTTGTAACTCGAAAAGATTTGGTGTGGCGTGTACGGCTAAACGTGTAGCCTCAAAAGAGAACCCACAGGTGTATTTTCTTTCGTCAAAATTTGTCAGAAAACCACGTTTTAAGGAAATCCCGCATCGTGCTAAATTATCTTGTTTTTCCTAAACAACACATTGTAACTCGAAAAGCTGTGGTGTTGCCTGTATGTCTAAGCGTGTAGCCTCAAAAGAGAACGCACAGGAGAGTTTTCTCTCGAAAGAGTACGTAAGAATACCACGTTATAAGGAAAAACAGAGTTGCAGTGTAAAGACAAAAACGTATGTATTGGAAACACTTAAACTTTACGGGAAGAAATAATGCATCGTAAAAAAAATTAGCTTGTATCTCCTAAACAGCACGGTGTAACTCAAAAAGATTTGGTGTGGTTTGTATGTCTAAAGGTGTAGCCTCAAAAGAGAACCCACAGGAGAATTTTCTTTCATCAAAATTTGTCAGAACACCACGTTTTAAGGAAATCCCGCATCGTGGGAAATTATCTTGTTCTTCCTAAACAACATGTTGTAACTCGAAAATTTTGGTGTTGCATGTATGTCTAAGCGTGTAGCCTCAAAAGAGAACGCACAGGAGAGTTTTCTCTCGAAGGAATATGTAAGAATACCACGTTATTAGGAAAACAGTGTTGCAGAGTAAAGGCAAATACGTACCTATTGGAAACACTTAAACTTTACGAGAAGAAATAACGCATCTTAAAAAATTAGCTTGTATCTCCTAAACAACACGTTGTAACTCGAAAAGATTTGGTGTGGCGTGTACGTCTAAACGTGTAGCCTCAAAAGAGAAACCTCGGGAGTATTTTCTTTCGTCAAAATTTGTCAGAAAACCACGTTTTAAGGAAATCCCGCATCGTGCTAAATTATCTTGTTTTTCCTAAACAACACATTGTAACTCGAAAAGCTGTGGTGTTGCCTGTATGTCTAAGTGTGTAGCCTCAAAAGAGAATGCACAGGAGAGTTTTCTCTCGAAAGAATATGTAAGAATACCACGTTATAAGGAAATACAGAGTTGCAGTGTAAAGACAAAAACGTATGTATTGGAAACACTTAAACTTTATGAGAAGAAATAACGCATCGTAAAAAAAATTAGCTTGTATCTCCTAAACAGCACGGTGTAACTCAAAAAGATTTGGTGTGGTGTGTACGTCTAAAGGTGTAGCCTCAAAAGAGAACCCACAGGAGTATTTTCTTTCATCAAAATTTGTCAGAACACCACGTTTTAAGGAAATCCCGCATTGTGGGAAATTATCTTGTTCTTCCTAAGCAACATGTTGTAACTCGAAAGGCTTTGCTGTTGCGTGTATGTCTAAGCGTGTAGCCTCAAAAGAGAACGCACAGGAGAGTTTTCTCTCGAAAGAATATGAAAGGATACCACGTTATAAGGAAATACAGTGTTACAGAGTAAAGACAAACACGTATGTATTGGAAACCCTTAAACTTTACGAGATGAATTAAAGCATCGTACAAAATTAGCTTGTATCTCCCAAACAACACGTTGTAACTCGAAAAGATTTGGTGTGGCATGTACGTCTAAACGTGTAGCCTCAAAAGAGAACCCACAGGACAATTTTCTTTCATCAAAATTTTTCAGAAAACCACGTTTTAAGGAAATCGCGCATCGTGAGAAATTATCTTGTTCTTCCTAAACAACACGTTTTAAATCGAAAAGCTTTGGTGTTGGGTGTATGTCTAAGCATGTAGCCCCAAAAGAGAACGCATAGGAGAGTTTTCTCTCGAAAGAATATATAAGAATACCACGTTATAAGGAAATACAGTGTGGCAGAGTAAAGACAAATACGTACATACTGGAAACACTTTATGAGAGAAATAACGCATCTTGCAAAATTTGCTTGTATGTCCTAAACAACATGTTGTAACTCGAAAAGATTTGGTGTGGCGTGTACGTCTAAACGTGTATCCTCAAAAGAGAACCCACAGGAGAGTTTTCTTTCGTCAAAATTTGTCAGAAAACCACGTTTTAAGGAAATCCCGCATCGTGCGAAATTATCTTGTTTTTCCTAAACAACACGTTGTAACTCGAAATGCTTTGGTGTTGCATGTATGTCTAAGTGTGTAGCCTCTAAAAGGAATGCAAGGAGAGTTTTCTCTCGAAAGAATATGTAAGAATACCACGTTATAAGGAAATACAGTGTTGAAGAGTAAAGACAAATACGTACATATTGTAAAACTTTAAGAGAAGAAATAAAAAATCATACAAAATTAGCTTGTATCTCCTAAACAACACGTTGTAACTCGAAAATATTTGGTGTGACGTGTACGTCTAAATGTGTAGCCTCAAAAGAGAACCGACAGGAGAATTTTTTATCGTCAAAATATGTAAGAAAACCACGTTTTAAGGAAATCCCTTATCGTGAAAAATTATCTTGTTTTTCCTAAACAATGCGTTGTAACTCGAAAAGCTTTGGAGTTGCGTGTATGTCTAAGCGTGTAGACTCAAAAGAGAGCACACAGGAGAGTTTTCTCTAAAAAGAATATGTAAGAATACCACCTTATAAGGAAATACAGTGTTGCAGAGTAAAGACAAATACGTACTTATTGGAAACACTTTATGAGAAGAAATAACGCATCGTAAAAAATTAGCTTGTATCTCCTAAACAACACGTTGTAACTCGAAAAGATTTGGTGTGACCTGTACGTCTAAACGTGTAGCCTCAAAAGAGAACACACAGGAGAATTTTCTTTGGTCAAAATTTGTCAGAAAACCACGTATTAAGGAAATCCTGCATCGTGCGAAATTATCTTGTTTTTCCTAAACAACGCGTTGTAACTCGAAAAGCTTTGGTGTTGCGTGTATGTCTAAGCGTGTAGCCTCAAAAGAAAACACAAAGGAGAGTTTTCTCTCGAAAGAATATGTAAGAATACCACATTATAAGGAAGTACACTGTTGCAGAATAATGACAAATACTTTCGTATTGGAAACCCTTAAACTTTACGAGATGAAATAAAGCATCGTACAAAATTAGCTTGTATCTCCTAAACAACACGTTGTAACTCGAAAAGATTTGGTGTGGCATGTACATCTAAACGTGTAGCCTCAAAGAGAACCACAGGACAAATTTCTTTCGTCAAAATTTGTCAGAAAACCACGTTTTAAGGAAATACCGCATCGTGAGAAATTATCTTGTTCTTCCTAAAAAACACGTTGTAACTCGAAAAGCTTTGGTGTTGCGTGTATGTCTAAGCATGTAGCCTCAAAAGAGAACGCACAGGAGAGTTTTCTCTCGAAAGAATATGTAAGAATACCACGTTATAAGGAAACACACTGTTGCAGAGTAAAGACAAATACGTACTTATTGGAAACACTTTACGAGAAGAAATAACGCATCGTAAAAAAATTAGCTTGTATCTCCTAAACAACAGGTTGTAACTCGAAAAGATTTGGTGTGGCGTGTACGGCTAAACGTGTAGCCTCAAAAGAGAACCCACAGGAGTATTTTCTTTCGTCAAAATTTGTCAGAAAACCACGTTTTAAGGAAATCCCGCATCGTGCTAAATTATCTTGTTTTTCCTAAACAACACATTGTAACTCGAAAAGCTGTGGTGTTCCCTGTATGTCTAAGCGTGTAGCCTCAAAAGAGAACGCACAGGAGAGTTTTCTCTCGAAAGAGTATGTAAGAATACCACGTTATAAGGAAAAACAGAGTTGCAGTGTAAAGACAAAAACGTATGTATTGGAAACACTTAAACTTTACTGGAAGAAATAACGCATCGTAAAAAAAATTAGCTTGGATCTCCTAAACAGCACGGTGTAACTCAAAAAGATTTGGTGTGGTGTGTACGTCTAAAGGTGTAGCCTCAAAAGAGAACCCACAGGAGAATTTTCTTTCATCAAAATTTGTCAGAACACCACGTTTTAAGGAAATCCCGCATCGTGGGAAATTATCTTGTTCTTCCTAAACAACATGTTGTAACTCGAAAAGCTTTGCTATTGCGTGTATGTCTAAGCGTGTAGCCTCAAAAGAGAACGCACAGGAGAGTTTTCTCTCGAAAGAATATGAAAGAATACCACGTTATAAGGAAATACAGTGTTGCAGAGTAAAGACAAACACGTATGTATTGGAAACCCTTAAACTTTATGAGATGAAATAAAGCATCGTACAAAATTAGCTTGTATCTCCTAAACAACACGTTGTAACTCGAAAAGATTTGGTGTGGCAAGTACGTCTAAACGTGTAGCCTCAAAAGAGAACCCACAGGACAATTTTCTTTCGTCAAAATTTTTCAGAAAACCACGTTTTAAGGAAATCGCGCATCGTGAGAAATTATCTTGTTCTTCCTAAACAACACGTTTTAACTCGAAAAGCTTTGGTGTTGGGTGTATGTCTAAGCATGTAGCCCCAAAAGAGAACGCATAGGAGAGTTTTCTCTCGAAAGAATATGTAAGAATACCACGTTATAAGGAAATACAGTGTGGCAGAGTAAAGACAAATACGTACATACTGGAAACACTTTATGAGAGAAATAACGCATCTTGGAAAATTAGCTTGTATGTCCTAAACAACATGTTGTGACTCGAAAAGATTTGGTGTGGCGTGTACGTCTAAACGTGTATCCTCAAAAGAGAACCCACAGGAGAGTTTTCTTTCGTCAAAATTTGTCAGAAAACCACGTTTTAAGGAAATCCCGCATCGTGCGAAATTATCTTGTTTTTCCTAAACAACACGTTGTAACTCGAAAAGCTTTGGGGTTGCGTGTATGTCTAAGTGTGTAGCCTCTAAAGGGAATGCAAGGAGAGTTTTCTCTCGAAAGAATATGTAAGAATACCACGTTATAAGGAAATACAGTGTTGCAGATTAAAGACAAATACGTACATATTGTAAAACTTTAAGAGAAGAAATAAAAAATCGTACAAAATTAGCTTGTATCTCCTAAACAACACGTTGTAACTCGAAAATATTTGGTGTGACGTGTACGTCTAAACGTGTAGGCTCAAAAGAGAACCGACAGGAGAATTTTTTATCGTCAAAATATGTAAGAAAACCACGTTTTAAGGAAATCCCTTATCGTGCAAAATTATCTTGTTTTTCCTAAACAATGCGTTGTAACTCGAAAAGCTTTGGTGTTGCGTGTATGTCTAAGCATGTAGACTCAAAAGAGAGCGCACAGGAGAGTTTTCTCTAAAAAGAATATGTAAGATTACCACGTTATAAGGAAATACAGTGTTGCAGAGTAAAGACAAATACGTACTTATTGGAAACACTTTATGAGAAGAAATAACGCATCATAAAAAATTAGCTTGTATCTCCTAAACAACACGTTGTAACTCGAAAAGATTTGGTGTGACCTGTAGGTCTAAACGTGTAGCCTCAAAAGAGAACCCACAGGAGAATTTTCTTTGGTCAAAATTTGTCAGAAAACCACATATTAAGGAAATCCCGCATCGTGAGAAATTATCTTGTTTTTCCTAAACAACGCGTTGTAACTCGAAAAGCTTTGGTGTTGCGTGTATATCTAAGCGTGTAGCCTCAAAAGAGAACACACAGGAGAGTTTTCTCTCGAAAGAATATGTAAGAATACCACGTTATAAGGAAGTACACTGTTGCAGAATAATGGCAAATACTTTCATATTGGAAACCCTTAAACTTTACGAGATGAAATAAAGCATCGTAAAAAATTAGCTTGTATCTCCTAAACAACACGTTGTAACTCGAAAGGATTTGGTGTGGCGTGTACATCTAAACGTGTAGCCTCAAAGAGAACCACAGGACAAATTTCTTTCGTCAAAATTTGTCAGAAAACCACGTTTTAAGGAAATCCCGCATCGTGAGAAATTATCTTGTTCTTCCTAAAAAAAACGTTGTAACTCGAAAAGCTTTGGTGTTGCCTGTATGTCTAAGCGTTTAGCCTCAAAAGAGAACGCACAGGAGAGTTTTCTCTCGAAAGAATATGCAAGAATACCACGTTATAAGGAAAACAGTGTTGCAGAGTAAAGGCAAATACATACGTATTGGAAACACTTAAACTTTACGAGAAGAAATAACGCATCTTAAAAAATTAGCTTGTATCTCCTAAACAACACGTTGTAACTCGAAAAGATTTGGTGTGGCATGTACGTCTAAACGTGTAGCCTCAAAAGAGAACCCTCAGGAATATTTTCTTTTGTCAATATTTGTCAGAAACCACGTTTTAAGGAAATACTGCATCGTGCGTTATTATCTTGTTTTTCCTAAAGAACACGTTGTAACTCGAAAAGCTGTGGTGTTGCGTTTTTGTCTAAGCGTGTAGCCTCAAAAGAGAACGCACAGGAGAGTTTTCTCTCGAAAGAATATGTAAGAATACCACGTTATAAGGAAATACAGAGTTGCAGAGTAAAGACAAAAACGTATGTATTGGAAAAACTTAAACTTTACGAGAAGAAATAACGCATCGTAAAAAAAATTTGCTTGTATCTTCTAAACAGCACGGTGTAACTCAAAAAGATTTGGTGTGGTGTGTACGTCTAAAGGTGTAGCCTCAAAAGAGAACCCACAGGTGAATTTTCTTTCATCAAAATTTGTCAGAAACCACGTTTTAAGGAAAACTAGCATCGTGCGAAATTATCTTGTTTTTTCTAAACAACAAGTTGTAAATCGAAAAGCTCTGGAGTTGCGTGTATGTCTAAGCATGTAGCCTCAAAAGAGAATGCACAGGAGAGTTTTCTCTCGAAAGAATATGTAAGAATACCACGTTATAAGGAAATACAGTGTTGCAGAGTAAAGACAAACACGTATGTATTCGAAACACTTTACGTATAGAAT
The DNA here is from genome assembly GCF_947179515.1 of Apodemus sylvaticus. Lineage (NCBI taxonomy): Eukaryota > Metazoa > Chordata > Mammalia > Rodentia > Muridae > Apodemus > Apodemus sylvaticus. The sequence continues at coordinate 477,658 of NW_026263013.1, forward strand.
TAACGCATAGTACAAAATTAGCTTGTATCTCCTAAACAACATGTTGTAACTCAAAAAGATTTGGTGTGGCATGTACGTCTAAACGTGTAGCTTTAAAAGAGAACCCACAGGAGAATTTTCTTTCGTTAAAATTTTTCAGAAAACCACGTATTAAGGAAATCCCGCATCGTGCAAAATCATCTTCTTTTTCCTAAACAACATGTTGTAACTCGAAAAGCTTTGGTGTTGCGCGTATGTCTAAGCGTGGAGCCTCAAAAGAGAAGGCACAGGAGAGTTTTCTCTCGAAAGAAAATGTAAGAATACCACGTTATAAAGAAATACAATTTTGCAGAGTAAAGGCAAATAAGTACATATTGGAAACACTTTACAAGAAAAAATAACGCATCGTACAAAATAAGCTTGTATCTCCTAAACAACACGTGGTAACTCGAAAAGATTTGATGTGACGTGTACGTCTAAACGTGTAGCCTCAAAAGATAACCCACAGGAGAATTTTCTTTTGTCAAAATTTGTCAGAAAACCACGTTTTAAGGAAATCCCGCATCGTGCGAAATTATCTTTTTATTCATAAACAACATGTTGTAACTTGAAAAGCTTTGGTGTTGCGTGTATGTCTCCGCGTGTAGCCTCAAAAGGGAACGCACATGATAGTTTTCTCTCGAAAGAATATATAAGAATACCACGTTATAAGGAAATACAGTGTTTCAGAGTAAAGACAAATACTTACGTATTGGAAACACCTTACAAGAAGAATTAACGCATCGTACAAAATTAGCTTGTATCTCCTAAAAAGCACGTTGTAACTCGAAAACATTTGGTGTGGCGTGTACGACTAAATGTGTAGCCTCAAAAGAGAACCCACAGGAGAATTTTCTTTCCTCAAAATTTTTCAGAAAACCACGTCTTAAGGAAATCCCGCATCGTGCGAAATCATCTTCTTTTTCCTAAACAACATGTTGTGACTCGAAAAGCTTTAGTGTTGCGTGTATGTGTAAGCCTGGAGCCTCAAAAGAGAAGGCACAGGAGAGTTTTCTCTTGAAAGAATATGTAAGAATACCACGTTATTAGGAAATACAATTTTGCAGAGTAAATACAAATAAGTATATATTGGGAACACTTTACGAGAAGAAATAACGCATCGAACAAAATTAGCTTATATCTCCTAAACAACACGTGGTAACTCGAAAAGATTTGGTTTGACGTGTATATCTAAAGGTGTAGCCTCAAAGAAGAACAAAAAGGAGAATTTTCTTTCGTCAAAAATTTGTCAGAAAACCACGTTTTAAGGAAATACCGCATCTTGCGAAATTATCTTGTTTTTCCTAAACAACACGTGGTAACTCGAAAAGCTTTGGTGTTGCGTGTTTGTCTAAGCGTGTAGCCTCAAAAGAGAATGCACAGGAGAGTTTTCTCTCGATAGAACATGTAAGAATTCAACGTTATAAGGAAATACAGTGTTGCAGAGTAAGGACAAATACGTACATATTGGAAACACTTTACGAGAAGAAATTAAGCATCATACAATATTAGCTTGTATCTCCTAAACAACAAGTGGAAACTCGAAGATATTTGGTTTGGCGTGTACGTGTAAAAGTTTAGCCTCAAAAGAGAACCCACTGGAGAATTTTCTTTCGTCAAAATTTGTCAGAAAACCACGTTTTAAAGAAATCCCGCATCCTGCGAAATTATCTTGTTTTTCCTAAACAACACGTTGTAACTCGAAAAGCTTTGGTGTTGCGCGTATGTCTAAGCGTGGAGCCTCAAAAGAGAAGGCACAGGAGAGTTTTCTCTCGAAAGAAAATGTAAGAATACCACGTTATAAAGAAATACAATTTTGCAGAGTAAAGGCAAATAAGTACATATTGGAAACACTTTACAAGAAAAAATAACGCATCGTACAAAATAAGCTTGTATCTCCTAAACAACACGTGGTAACTCGAAAAGATTTGATGTGACGTGTACGTCTAAACGTGTAGCCTCAAAAGATAACCCACAGGAGAATTTTCTTTTGTCAAAATTTGTCAGAAAACCACGTTTTAAGGAAATCCCGCATCGTGCGAAATTATCTTTTTATTCATAAACAACATGTTGTAACTTGAAAAGCTTTGGTGTTGCGTGTATGTCTCTGCGTGTAGCCTCAAAAGGGAACGCACATGATAGTTTTCTCTCGAAAGAATATATAAGAATACCACGTTATAAGGAAATACAGTGTTTCAGAGTAAAGACAAATACTTACGTATTGGAAACACCTTACAAGAAGAATTAACGCATCGTACAAAATTAGCTTGTATCTCCTAAAAAGCACGTTGTAACTCGAAAACATTTGGTGTGGCGTGTACGACTAAATGTGTAGCCTCAAAAGAGAACCCACAGGAGAATTTTCTTTCCTCAAAATTTTTCAGAAAACCACGTCTTAAGGAAATCCCGCATCGTGCGAAATCATCTTCTTTTTCCTAAACAACATGTTGTGACTCGAAAAGCTTTAGTGTTGCGTGTATGTGTAAGCCTGGAGCCTCAAAAGAGAAGGCACAGGAGAGTTTTCTCTTGAAAGAATATGTAAGAATACCACGTTATTAGGAAATACAATTTTGCAGAGTAAATACAAATAAGTATATATTGGGAACACTTTACGAGAAGAAATAACGCATCGAACAAAATTAGCTTATATCTCCTAAACAACACGTGGTAACTCGAAAAGATTTGGTTTGACGTGTATATCTAAAGGTGTAGCCTCAAAGAAGAACAAAAAGGAGAATTTTCTTTCGTCAAAAATTTGTCAGAAAACCACGTTTTAAGGAAATACCGCATCTTGCGAAATTATCTTGTTTTTCCTAAACAACACGTGGTAACTCGAAAAGCTTTGGTGTTGCGTGTTTGTCTAAGCGTGTAGCCTCAAAAGAGAATGCACAGGAGAGTTTTCTCTCGATAGAACATGTAAGAATTCAACGTTATAAGGAAATACAGTGTTGCAGAGTAAGGACAAATACGTACATATTGGAAACACTTTACGAGAAGAAATTAAGCATCATACAATATTAGCTTGTATCTCCTAAACAACAAGTGGAAACTCGAAGATATTTGGTTTGGCGTGTACGTGTAAAAGTTTAGCCTCAAAAGAGAACCCACTGGAGAATTTTCTTTCGTCAAAATTTGTCAGAAAACCACGTTTTAAAGAAATCCCGCATCCTGCGAAATTATCTTGTTTTTCCTAAACAACACGTTGTAACTCGAAAAGCTTTGGTGTTGCGTGTATGTCTCAGTGTGTAGCCTCAAAAGAGACCGCACAGGAGAGTTTTCACTCGAAAGAATATGTAAGAGTACCAGGTTATAAGGAAATACAGTGTTGCAGAATAAAGACAAATACATACGTATTGGAAACACTTTACGAGAAGAAATAACGCATCATACAAAATTAGCTGTATCTCCTAAAATACACGTTGTAACTCGAAAGATTTGGTGTGGCGTGTACGTCTAAACGTGTAGCCTCAAAAAGAGAACCCACAGGAGAATTTTCTTTGGTCAAATTTGTCAGAAAACCACGTATTAAGGAAATCCTGCATCATGCGAAATTATCTTGTTTTTCCTAAACAACACGTTGTAACTCGAAAAGCTTTGGTGTTGCGTGTATGTCTCAGCGTGTAGCCTCAAAAGCGAATACACAGGAGAGTTTTCTCTCAAAAGAATATGTAAGAATACCACGTTATAAGGAAATACAGTGTTGCAGAGTAAAGACAAATACGTACATATTGGAAACCCTTAAACTTTACGAGATGAAATAAAGCATCGTACAAAATGAGCTCGTATCTCCTAAACAACACGTTGTAACTCGAAAAGATTTGGTGTGGCGTGTACGTCTAAATGTGTAGCCTCAAAAGAGAACAGATAGGAGAATTACTTTCGTCAAAATTTTCAGAAAACCACGTTTTAAGGAAATCCCGCATCGTGCAAAATTATCTTGTTTTTCTTAAACAACACGTTGTAATTCGAAAAGCTTTTGTGTTGCGTGTATGTCTCAGCGTGTAGCCTCAAAAGAGAACACACAGGAGAGTTTTCTCTCGAAAGAATATGTAAGAATACCACGTTATAAGGAAATACAATTTTTCAGAATAAAGACAAATGAGTACACATTGGAAACACTTTACGAGAAGAAATAATGCATCATACAAAATTAGCTTGTATCTCCTAAACAACACGTTGTAACTCAAAAGGATTTGGTGTGTCGTATACGTCTAAACGTATAGCCTCAAAAGAGAACCCACAGGAGAATTTTCTTAAGTCAAAATTTGTCAAAAAACCACGTTTTAAGGAAATCCCGCATCCTGCGAAATTATCTTGTTTTTCCTAAACAACACGTTTTAACTCGAAAAGCTTTGGTGTTGCGTGTATGTCTAAGCATGTAGCCTCAAAAGAGAATGCACAGGAGAGTTTTCTCTCGAAAGAATATGTACGAATACCATGTTATAAGGAAATACAGTGTTGCAGAGTAAAGACAAATACGTACGTATTGGAAACCCTTAAACTTTATGGGATGAAATAAAGCATCGTACAAAATGAGCTCGTATCTCCTAAACAACATGTTGTAACTCGAAAAGATTTGGTGTGGCATGTACGTCTAAACGTGTAGCCTCAAAAGGGAACCCACAGGAGAATTTTCTTTCGTCAAAATTTGTCAGAACACCAAGTTTTGAGGAAATCCCGCATCGTGCGAAATTAACTTGTTTTTCTTAAACAACACGTTGTAACTTGAAAAGCTTTGGTGTTGCCTGTATGTCTAAGTGTGTAGCCTCAAAAGGGAATGCACAGGATAGTTTTCTCTCGAAAGAATATGTAAGAATACCACGTTATAAGGAAATACAGTGTTGCAGAGTAAAGACAAATACATACGTATTGGAAACACTTTACGAGAAGAAATAAAGCATCGTACAAAATTAGCCTGTATTTCCTAAACAACACGTGGCAACTCGAAAGGATTAGGTGTGACATGCACGTCGAAACATGAAGCCTCAAAAGAGAACCAACCGAATAATTTCCTTTCGTCAAAATTTGTCAGAAAACCATGTTTTAAGGAAATCCGGCATCGTGCGAAAGTATCTTGTTTTTTATAAACAACACGTTGTAACTCAAAAAGCTTTGGTGTTGCCTGTATGTCTAAGTGTGCAGCCTCAAAAGGGAACGCACAGGATAGTTTTCTCTCGAAAGAATATGTAAGAATACCACGTTATAAGGAAATACAGTGTTGCAGAGTAAAGACAAATATGTACGTATTGGAAACACTTTACGAGAAGAAATAACGCATCGTACAATATTTGCTTGTGTCTCCTAAACAACACGTTGTAACTGAAAAATATTTGGTGTGGCTCGTACGTCTACACGTCTAGCCTCAAAAGAGAACCTACAGGAGAACTTTCTTTCGTCAAAATTTGTCAGAAAACCACGTTTTAAGGAAATCTCGCATCGTGCAAAATTATCTTGTTTTTCCTAAACAACACGTTGTAACTCGAAAAGCTTTGGTGTTGCGTGTATGTCTGAGCATGTAGCCTCTAAAGAGAATGCACAGGAGAGTTTTCTCTCGAAAGAACATGTAAGAATACAACGTTATAAGGAAATACAGTGTTGCAGAGTAAAGACAAATACATACGTATTGGAACCACTTTACGAAAAGAAATAACGCATCATACAAAATTAGCTTGTATCTCTTAAACAACACGTTGTAACTCGAAAGGATTTGGTGTGGTGTGCATGTCTAAACGTGTAGCCTCAAAAGAGAAGCCACAGGAGAATTTTCTTTCGTCAAAATTTTTCAGAAAACCACGTTTTAAGGAAATCCCGCATCGTGCAAAATTATCTTGTTTTCCATAAACAACACGTTGTAACTCGAAAAGCTTTGGTGTTGCCTGTATGTCTAAGTGTGTAGCCTCAAAAGGGAACGCACAGGATAGTTTTCTCTCGAAGGAATATGTAAGAATACCACGTTATAAGGAAATATAATGTTGCAGTGTAAAGACAAATATGTACTTATTGGAAACACTTTACGAGAAGAATTAACGCATAGTAAAAAATTAGCTTATATCTCCTAAACAACACGTTGTAATTCGAAAAGATTTGGTGTGGCTCGTACCTCTACACGTGTAGCCTCAAAAGAGAACCCACAGGAGAACTTTCTTTCGTCAAAATTTTTCAGAAAACCACGTTTTATGGAAATCTCGCATCGTGCTAAATTATCTTGTTTTTCCTAAACAACACATTGTAACTCGAAAAGCTTTGGCGATGCATGTTTGCTTAAGCGTGTCCCCTCAAAAGAGAACGCACAGGAGAGTTTTCCCTCGAAATAATATGTAAGATTACCATGTTATAAGGAAATACAGTGTTGCAGATTAAAGACAAATATGTACGTATTGGAAACACTTACGAGAAGAAATAATGCATCGTACAAAATTAGCTTGTATCTCCTAAACAACACGTGGTAACTTGAAAGGATTTGGTGTGGCGTGTACGTCTAAACGTGTAGCCTCAAAAGAGAACCCACAGGAGAATTTTCTTTATTCAAAATTTTTCAGAAAACCACGTTTTAAGGAAATCCCGCATCGTGTGAAATCATCTTCTTTTTCCTAAACAACATGTTGTAACTCGAAAAGCTATGGTGTTGCGTGTATGTGTAAGCGTGGAGCCTCAAAAGAGAAGGCACTGGAGAGTTTTCTCTCCAAAGAATATGTAAGAATACCACGTTATAAGGAAATACAATTTTGCAGAGTAAAGACAAATAAGTACATATTGGAAAAAAATTTACGAGAAGAAATAACACATCTTATAAAATTAGCTTGTATCTCCTAAACAACAGGTTGTAACTCGAAAGGATTTGGTGTGACGTGTACGTCTAAAAGTGTAGCCTCAAACGAGAACCCACAGGAGAATTTTCTTTCATAAAAAATGTCAGAAACCACGTTTTAAGGAAATCTCGCATCGTGGGAAATTATCTTGTTTTTCCTAAACAACACGTTGTAACTCGAAAAGCTTTGGTGTTGCGTGTATTTCTAAGCGTGTAGCCTCAAAAGAGAACGCACAGGAGAGGTTTCTCTCGAAAGAATATGTAAGAATACCACGTTATAAGGAAATAAAGTGTTGCAGAGTAAAGACAACTACATACATATTGGAAACACTTTAAGAGAAGAAATAACACATCGTACAAAATTAGCTTGTATCTCCTAAACAACACGTTTTAACTCGAAAAGATTTGGTGTGGCTCGTACCTCTACACGTGTAGCCTCAAAAGAGAACCCACAGGATAACTTTCTTTCGTCAAAATTTTTCAGACAACCACGTTTTATGGAAATCTCGCATTGTGCGAAATTATCTTGTTTTTCCTAAACGACACATTGTAACTCGAAAAGCTTTGGCGTTGCGTGTATGTCTAAGCGTGTAGACTCTAAAGAGAACGCACAGGAGAGTTTTCTCTCGAAAGAATATGTAAGAATACAACGTTATAAGGAAATACAGTGTTGTAGAGAAAAGACAAATAAGTACGTATTGGAAATCTTTACGAGCAGAAGTAACGCATCTTACAAAATTAGCTTGTATCTCCGAAACAACACGTGGTAACTCGAAAAGATTTGGTGTGCCGTGTACGTCTAAACGTGTAGCCTCAAAAGAGAACCCACAGGAGAATTTTCTTTCGTCAAAATTTTTCAGAAAACCACGTTTTAAGGAAATCCTGCATCGTGCGAAATCATCTTCTTTTTCCTAAACAACATGTTGTAACTCGAAAAGCTTTGGTGTTGCGTGTATGTGTAACCATGGAGCCTCAAAAGAGAAGGCACAGGAGAGTTTTCTCTCGAAAGATTATATAAGAATACCACGTTATAAGGAAATACAATTTTGCAGAATAAAGACAAATATGTACATATTGGAATCACTTTACAAGAAGAAATAACGCATCGTAAAAAAGTAGCTTGTATCTCCTAAACAACACGTTGTAACTCGAAAAGATTTGGTGTGACGTGTACGTCTAAGCGTGTAGCCTCAAAAGGGAACCCACAAGAGAATTTTCTTTCATCAAAATTTGTCAGAAACCACGTTTTAAGGAAATCTCGCATCGTGCGAAATTATCTTGTTTTTCCTAAATAACACGTTATAACTCAAAAAGCTTTGGTGTTGCGTGTATGTCTAAGTGTGTAACCTCAAAAGAGAATGCACAGGATAGTTTTCTCTTGAAAGAATAGGTAAGAATACCACGTTATAAGGAAATACAATGTTGCAGAGTAAAGACAAATACGTATGTATTGGAAACACTTTACGAGAAGAATTAACGCATCGTAAAAAATTAGCTTGTATCTCCTAAACAACACGTTGTAACTCGAAAAGATTTGGTGTGGCATGTACGTCTAAACGTGTAGCCTCAAAAGAGAACCTACAGGAGAATTTTCTTTCTTCAAAATTTTTCAAAAAACCACGTTTTAAGGAAATCCCGCATCGTGTGAAATTATCTTCTTTTTCCTAAACAACATGTTGTAACTTGAAAAGCATTGGTGTTGCGTGTATGTGTAAGCGTGGAGACTCAAAAGAAAAGGCACAGGAGAGTTTTCTCTCGAAAGAATATGTAAGAATACCACGTTATACGGAAATACAATTTTGCAGAGTAAAGACAAATAAGTACATATTGGAAACACTTTACAAGAAGAAATAACGCATCGTACAAAATTAGCTTGTATCTCCTAAACAACACGTTGTAACTCGAAAAGATTTGGTGTGACGTGTACGTCTAAAAGTGTACCCTCAAAAGAGAACCCACAGGAGAATTTTCTTTCATCAAAATTTGTCAGAAACCACGTTTTAAGGAAATCTCGCATCGTGGGAAATTATCTTGTTTTTCCTAAACAACACGTTGTAACTCGAAAAGCTTTGGTGTTGCATGTATGTCTAAGCGTGTAGCCTCAAAAGAGAACGCACAGGAGAGTTTTCTCTCGAAAGAATATGTAAGAATACCACGTTATAAGGAAATACAGTGTTGCAGAGTAAAGACAAATACTATTGGAAACACTTTAAGAGAAGAAATAATGCATCGTACAAAATTAGCTTGTATCTCCTAAACAACACATTGTAACTCGAAAAGATTTGGTGTGGCTCGTACCTCTACATGTGTAGCCTCAAAAGAGAACCCACAGGAGAACTTTCTTTCGTCAACATTTTTCAGACAACCACGTTTTATGGAAATCTCGCATCGTGCGAAATTATCTTGTTTTTCCTAAACAACACATTGTAACTCGAAAAGCTTTGGCGTTGCGTGTATGTCTAAGCGTGTAGCCTCTAAAGAGAACACACAGTAGAGTTCTTTCTAGAAAGAATATGTAAGAATACAACGTTATAAGGAAATAAAGTGTTTCAGAGTAAAGACAAATACGTACATATTGGAAACACTTTACGAGAAGAAATAATGCATCATACAAAATTAGCTTGTATCTCCTAAATAACACGTGGTAACTCGAAAGTATTTGGTGTGGCGTGTACGTCTAAACATGTAGCCTCAAAAGAAAACCCACTGAAGAATTTTCTTTGGTCAAAATTTTTCAGAAAACTACATTTTAAGGAAATCCCGCATCGCGCGAAATTATCTTGTTTTTCATAAACAACACGTTGTAACTCGAAAATCTTTGGTGTTGCCTGTTTGTCTAAGTGTGTAGCTGCAAAAGGGAAAGCACGAGACAGTTTTCTCTGGAAAGATTATGTAAGAATACAACGTTATAAGGCAATACAGTGTTGCAGAGTAAAGACAAATACGTACGTATTAGAAACACTTTACGAGAATAAGTAACGCATCCTACAAAATTAGCTTGTATCTCTGAAACAACACGTTGTAACTCGAAAAGATTTGGTGTGGCATGTTCGTCTAAACATGTAGCCTCAAAAGAGCCCCCACAGGAGAATTTTCTTTCGTCAAAAATTTTCAGAAAACCAAGTTTCAAGGAAATCCCGCATCGTGCGAAATCATCTTCTTTTTCCTAAACAACATGTCATAACTCGAAAAGCTTTGGTGTTGCGTGTATGTGTAAGCGTGTAGCCTCAAAAGAGAAGGCACAGGAGAGTTTTCTCTTGAAAGATTATGTAAGAATACCACGTTATAAGGAAATACAATTTTGCAGAGTAAAGACAAATAGGTACATATTGGAAACACTTTACAAGAAGAAATAACACATCGTACAAAATTAGATTGTATCTCCTAAACAACACGTTGTAACTCGAAAAGATTTGCTGTGACATGTACGTCTAAACGTGTAGGCTCAACAGAGAACCCACAAGAGAATTTTCTTTCATCAAAATTTGTCAGAAACCAGGTTTTAAGGGAATCTCGCATCGTGCGAAATTATCTTGTTTTTCCTAAACAACACGTTGTAACTCGAAAAGCATTGGTGTTGCGTGTATGTCTAAGGGTGTAACCTCAAAAGAGAACGCACAGGATAAAATTCTCCTGTGGGTTCTCTTTTGAGGGTACACGTTTAGACGTACACGCCACACCAAATCCTTTCGAGTTATAACGTGTTGTTTAGGAGATACAAGCTAATTTTGTACTATGTGTTATTTCTTCTCGTAAAGTTTAAGTGTTTCCAATAAGTATGTATTTGTCTTTACTCTGCAACACTGTATTTCCTTATAACGTGGTATTCCTACATATTCTTTCGGGAGAAAACTCTCCTGTGCATTCTCTTTTGAGGCTACACGATTAGAAATACACGCAACACCAAAGCTTTTCGAGTTACAACGTGTTGTTTAGGAAAAACAAGATATTTTCGCACGATGCGGGATTTCCGTAAAACGTGGTTTTTGACAAATTATGACCAAAGAAAACTCTCATGTGGGTTCTCTTTTGAGGCTACACGTTTAGACATACACACCACACCAAATCTTTTCCAGTTACAACGTGTTGTTTAGGAGATACAAGCTAATTTTGCATGATGCTTTATTTCTTCTCCTAAAGTGTTTCCAATAAGTACGTATTTGTCTATACTCTGCAACACTGTATTTCCTTATAACGTGGTATTCTTACATATTCTTTCAAGAGAAAACTCTCCTGTGCGTTCCCCTTTGAGGCTACGCACTTAGACGGACACGCAACACCAAAGCTTTTCGAGTTACAACGCGTTGTTTAGGAAAAACAAGATAATTACGCACGATGCGGGATTTCCTTAATAAGTGGTTTCCTGACAAATTTTGATTAAGGAAAATTCCTCTATGGGTTCTCTTTTGAGGCTACACGTTTAGACGTACAGGCCACACCAAATCTTTTTAAGTTACAACGTGTTGTTTAGGAGATACAAGCTAATTTTGTACGATGCGTTATTTCTTCTCCTAAAGTTTTTCCAATAAGTTAGTATATGTCTTTATTCTGCAACACTGTATTTCCTTATAACGTGGTATTCTTACATATTCTTTCAAGAGAAAACTCTCCTGTGCGTTCTCATTTGAGGCTACACGCTTAGAGATATACGCAACACCAACGCTTTTCGAGTTACAACGTGTTGTTTAGGAAGAACAAGATAATTTCCCACGATGCGGGATTTCCTTAAAACGTGGTTTTCTGACAAATTTTGACCAAAGAAAATTCTCCTGTGGGTTCTCTTTTGAGGCTACACGTTTAGTTGTACACGCCACACCAAATCTTCTTGAATTTCAACGTGTTGTTTAGGAGATACAAGCTAATATTTTTATGATGCGTTATTTCTTCTCGTAAAGTTTAAGTGTCTCCAATACGTATGTAGTTGCCTTTACTCTGCAACACTGTATTTCTTTATAACGTGGTATTCTTACATATTCTTTCGAGAGAAAACTCTCCTGTGCGTTCTCTTTGGAGGCTACATGCTTAGACATACACGCAAAACCAAAGCTTTTCGAGTTACAACGTGTTGTTTAGGAAAAACAAGATCATTACGCATGATGCGGGATTTCCTTAAAACGTGGTTATCTGACATATTTTGACGAAAGAATATTGTCCTGTGGGTTCTCTTTTGAGGGTCCACGTTTAGATGTACAAGCCACACCAAATCCTTTCGAGTTATAACGTGTTGTTTAGGAGATACAAGCTAATTTTGTACTATGTGTTATTTCTACTCGTAAAGTTTAAGTGTTTCCAAAAAGTATGTATTTGTCTTTACTCTGCAACACTGTATTTACTTATAACGTGGTATTCTTACATATTCTTTCGGGCAAAAACTCTCCTGTGCGTTCTCTTTTAAGGCTACACGCTTAGACATACACGCAACACCAAAGATTTTCGAGTTACAACATGTTGTTTAGGAAAAACAAGATAATTACGCACGATGCGGGATTTCCTTAAAACGTGGTTTTTGACAAATTTTGAGGAAAGAAAATTCTCCTGTGGGTTCTCATTGAGGCTACACGTTTAGACGTACACGCCACACCAAATCTTTTCGAGTTACAGCGTGTTGTTTAGGAGATACAAGCTAATTTTGCATGATGCGTTATTTCTTCTCGTAAAGTGTTTCCAATAAGTACGTATTTGTCTTTACTCTGCAACACTGTATTTCCTTATCACGTGGTATTCTTACATATTCTTTTGAGAGAAAACTATCCTGTTCGTTCTCTTTGGAGGCTACATGCTTAGACATACACGCAACACCAAAACTTTTCGAGTTACAACGTGTTGATTAGGAAAAACAAGATAATTTCGTCCGATGCGGGATTTCCTTAAAACGTGGTTTTCTGACAAATTTTGACGTAAGAAAATTCTCCTGTGGGTTCTCTTTTGAGGCTACACGTTCAGACGTACACGCCACACCAAATCTTTTTGAGTTACCACGTGTTGTTTTGGAGATACAAGCTAATTTTGTACCATGCGTTATTTCTTCTCATAATGTGTTTCCAATAAGTACGTATGTCTTTACTCTGCAGCAATATGTTTCCTTATAACATGGTATTCTTACATATTCTTTCGAGAGAAAACTCTCCTGTGCATTCTCTTTTGAGGCTGCACGCTTAGACATACACGCAACACCAAAGCTTTTCTAGTTACAACGTGTTGTTTAGGAAAAACAAGATAATTTTGCACGATGCGGGATTTCCTTAAAACGTGGTTTTCTGACAAATTTTGACGAACGAAAATTCTCCTGTGGGTTCTCTTTTGAGGCTACACGTTTAGACGTACACGGCACACCAAATCTTTTCGAGTTACCACGTGTTGTTTCGGAGATACAAGCTAATTTTGTAAGATGCGTTACTTCTGCTCGTAAAGATTTCCAATACGTACTTATTTGTCTTTTCTCTACAACACTGTATTTCCTTATAACGTTGTATTCTTTCATATTCTTTCGAGAGAAAACTCTCCTGTGCGTTCTCTTTAGAGGCTACACGCTTAGACATACACGCAACGCCAAAGCTTTTCGAGTTACAATGTGTCGTTTAGGAAAAACAAGATAATTTCGCACAATGCGAGATTTCCATAAAACGTGGTTGTCTGAAAAATTTTGACGAAAGAAAGTTATCCTGTGGGTTCTCTTTTGAGGCTACACGTGTAGAGGTACGAGCCACACCAAATCTTTTCGAGTTAAAACGTGTTGTTTAGGAGATACAAGCTAATTTTGTACGATGTGTTATTTCTTCTCTTAAAGTGTTTCCAATATGTATGTAGTTGTCTTTACTCTGCAACACTTTATTTCCTTATAACGTGGTATTCTTACATATTCTTTCGAGAGAAACCTCTCCTGTGCGTTCTCTTTTGAGGCTACACGCTTAGAAATACACGCAACACCAAAGCTTTTCGAGTTACAACGTGTTGTTTAGGAAAAACAAGATAATTTCCCACGATGCGAGATTTCCTTAAAACGTGGTTTCTGACAAATTTTTATGAAAGAAAATTCTCCTGTGGGTTCTCGTTTGAGGCTACACTTTTAGACGTACACGTCACACCAAATCCTTTCGAGTTACAACCTGTTGTTTAGGAGATACAAGCTAATTTTATAAGATGTGTTATTTCTTCTCGTAAATTTTTTTCCAATATGTACTTATTTGTCTTTACTCTGCAAAATTGTATTTCCTTATAACGTGGTATTCTTACATATTCTTTGGAGAGAAAAACTCTCCAGTGCCTTCTCTTTTGAGGCTCCACGCTTACACATACACGCAACACCATAGCTTTTCGAGTTACAACATGTTGTTTAGGAAAAAGAAGATGATTTCGCACGATGCGGGATTTCCTTAAAACGTGGTTTTCTGAAAAATTTTGAATAAAGAAAATTCTCCTGTGGGTTCTCTTTTGAGGCTACACGTTTAGACGTACACGCCACACCAAATCCTTTCAAGTTACCACGTGTTGTTTAGGAGATACAAGCTAATTTTGTACGATGCATTATTTCTTCTCGTAAAGTGTTTCCAATACGTACTTATTTGTCTTTAATCTGCAACACTGTATTTCCTTATAACATGGTAATCTTACATATTATTTCGAGGGAAAACTCTCCTGTGCGTTCTCTTTTGAGGGGACACGCTTAAGCAAACATGCATCGCCAAAGCTTTTCGAGTTACAATGTGTTGTTTAGGAAAAACAAGATAATTTAGCACGATGCGAGATTTCCATAAAACGTGGTTTTCTGAAAAATTTTGACGAAAGAAAGTTCTCCTGTGGGTTCTCTTTTGAGGCTACACGTGTAGAGGTACGAGCCACACCAAATCTTTTCGAATTACAACGTGTTGTTTAGGAGATATAAGCTAATTTTTTTACTATGCGTTAATTCTTCTCGTAAAGTGTTTCCAATAAGTACATATTTGTCTTTACACTGCAACATTATATTTCCTTATAACGTGGTATTCTTACATATTCCTTCGAGAGAAAACTATCCTGTGCGTTCCCTTTTGAGGCTACACACTTAGACATACAGGCAACACCAAAGCTTTTCGAGTTACAACGTGTTGTTTATGGAAAACAAGATAATTTTGCACGATGCGGGATTTCCTTAAAACGTGGTTTTCTGAAAAATTTTGACGAAAGAAAATTCTCCTGTGGCTTCTCTTTTGAGGCTACACGTTTAGACGTGCACGCCACACCAAATCCTTTCGAGTTACAACGTGTTGTTTAAGAGATACAAGCTAATTTTGTATGATGCGTTATTTCTTTTCGTAAAGTGGTTCCAATACGTATGTATTTGTCTTTACTCTGCAACACTGTATTTCCTTATAACGTTGTATTCTTACATGTTCTTTCGAGAGAAAACTCTCCTGTGCATTCTCTTTAGAGGCTACATGCTCAGACATACACGCAACACCAAAGCTTTTCGAGTTACAACATGTTGTTTAGGAAAAACAAGATAATTTTGCACGATGCGGGATTTCCTTAAAACGTGGTTTTCTGACAAATTTTGACGAAAGAAAGTTCTCCTGTAGGTTCTCTTTTGAGGCTAGACGTGTAGACGTACGAGCCACACCAAATATTTTTCAGTTACAACGTGTTGTTTAGGAGACACAAGCAAATATTGTACGATGCGTTATTTCTTCTCGTAAAGTGTTTCCAATACGTACATATTTGTCTTTACTCTGCAACACTGTATTTCCTTATAACATGGTATTCTTACATATTCTTTCAAGGGAAAACTCTCCTGTGCATTCTCTTTTGAGGCTACATGATTAGACAAACACGCAACACCAAAGCTTTTCGAGTTACAACGTGTTGTTTAGGAAAAAGAAGATGATTTCGCACGATGCGGGATTTCCTAAAAACCTGGTTTTCTGAAAAATTTTGACGAAAGAAAATTCTCCTGTGGGTTCTCTTTTGAGGCTACTCATTTATACGTACACGTCACACCAAATCTTTTCGAGTTACAACGTGTTGTTTAGGAGATACAAGCTAATTTTTTATAATGCGTTAATTCTCGTAAAGTGTTTCCAATACGTACTTATTTGTCTTTACTCTGCAACACTGTATTTCCTTACAACGTGGCATTCTTACATATTCTTTCGAGAGAAAACTATCCTGTGCATTCCCTTTTGAGGCTAAACACTTAGACATACAGGCAACACCAAAGCTTTTTGAGTTACTACGTGTTGTTTATAAAAAACAAGATACTTTCGCACGATGCCGGATTTCTTTAAAACATGGTTTTCTGACAAATTTTGACGAAAGGAAATTATTCGGTTGGTTCTCTTTTGAGGCTTCACGTTTCGACGTGCATGTCACACCTAATCCTTTCGAGTTGCCACGTGTTGTTTAGGAAATACAGGCTAATTTTGTACGATGCTTTATTTCTTCTCGTAAAGTGTTTCCAATACGTACGTATTTGTCTTTACTCTGCAACACTGTATTTCCTTATAACGTGGTATTCTTACATATTCTTTCGAGAGAAAACTATCCTGTGCGTTCCCTTTTGAGGCTACACACTTAGACATACAGGCAACACCAAAGCTTTTCAAGTTACAACGTGTTGTTTAAGAAAAACAAGTTAATTTCGCACGATGCGGGATTTCCTCAAAACTTGGTGTTCTGACAAATTTTGACGAAAGAAAATTCTCCTGTGGGTTCCCTTTTGAGGCTACACGTTTAGACGTACATGCCACACCAAATCTTTTCGAGTTACAACATGTTGTTTAGGAGATACGAGCTCATTTTGTACGATGCTTTAATTCATCCCATAAAGTTTAAGGGTTTCCAATACGTACGTATTTGTCTTTACTCTGCAACACTGTATTTCCTTATAACATGGTATTCGTACATATTCTTTCGAGAGAAAACTCTCCTGTGCATTCTCTTTTGAGGCTACATGCTTAGACATACACGCAACACCAAAGCTTTTCGAGTTAAAACGTGTTGTTTAGGAAAAACAAGATAATTTCGCAGGATGCGGGATTTCCTTAAAACGTGGTTTTTTGACAAATTTTGACTTAAGAAAATTCTCCTGTGGGTTCTCTTTTGAGGCTATACGTTTAGACGTATACGACACACCAAATCCTTTTGAGTTACAACGTGTTGTTTAGGAGATACAAGCTAATTTTGTATGATGCATTATTTCTTCTCGTAAAGTGTTTCCAATGTGTACTCATTTGTCTTTATTCTGAAAAATTGTATTTCCTTATAACGTGGTATTTTTACATATTCTTTCGAGAGAAAACTCTCCTGTGTGTTCTCTTTTGAGGCTACACGCTGAGACATACACGCAACACAAAAGCTTTTCGAATTACAACGTGTTGTTTAAGAAAAACAAGATAATTTCGCACGATGCGGGATTTCCTTAAAACGTGGTTTTCTGAAAATTTTGACGAAAGTAATTCTCCTATCTGTTCTCTTTTGAGGCTACACATTTAGACGTACACGCCACACCAAATCCTTTCGAGTTACAACGTGTTGTTTAGGAGATACGAGCTCATTTTGTACGATGCTTTCTTTCATCTCGTAAAGTTTAAGGGTTTCCAATATGAACGTATTTGTCTTTACTCTGCAACACTGTATTTCCTTATAACGTTGTATTCTTACATATTCTTTTGAGAGAAAACTCTCCTGTGTGTTCTCTTTTGAGGCTACACGCTGAGACATACACGCAACACCAAAGCTTTTCAAGTTACAACGTGTTGTTTAGGAAAAACAAGATAATTTCGCATGATGCAGGATTTCCTTAATACGTGGTTTTCTGACAAATTTGACCAAAGAAAATTTTCCTGTGGGTTCTCTTTTTGAGGCTACACGTTTAGACGTACACGCCACACCAAATCTTTTCGAGTTACAACGTGTTTTTTAGGAGATACAGCTAATTTTGTATGATGCGTTATTTCTTCTCGTAAAGTGTTTCCAATACGTACGTATTTGTCTTTATTCTGCAACACTGTATTTCCTTACAACCTGGTACTCTTACATATTCTTTCGAGTGAAAACTCTCCTGTGCGGTCTCTTTTGAGGCTACACACTGAGACATACACGCAACACCAAAGCTTTTCGAGTTACAACGTGTTGTTTAGGAAAAACAAGATAATTTCGCAGGATGCGGGATTTCTTTAAAACGTGGTTTTCTGACAAATTTTGACGAAAGAAAATTCTCCAGTGGGTTCTCTTTTGAGGCTAAACTTTTACACGTACACGCCAAACCAAATATTTTCGAGTTTCCACTTGTTGTTTAGGAGATACAAGCTAATATTGTATGATGCTTAATTTCTTCTCGTAAAGTGTTTCCAATATGTACGTATTTGTCTTTACTCTGCAACACTGTATTTCCTTATAACGTTGAATTCTTACATGTTCTATCGAGAGAAAACTCTCCTGTGCATTCTCTTTTGAGGCTACACGCTTAGACAAACACGCAACACCAAAGCTTTTCGAGTTACCACGTGTTGTTTAGGAAAAACAAGATAATTTCGCAAGATGCGGTATTTCCTTAAACCGTCGTTTTCTGACAAATTTTTGACGAAAGAAAATTCTCCTTTTTGTTCTTCTTTGAGGCTACACCTTTAGATATACACGTCAAACCAAATCTTTTCGAGTTACCACGTGTTGTTTAGGAGATATAAGCCAATTTTGTTCGATGCATTATTTCTTCTCGTAAAGTGTTCCCAATATATACTTATTTGTATTTACTCTGCAAAATTGTATTTCCTAATAACGTGGTATTCTTACATATTCTTTCAAGAGAAAACTCTCCTGTGCCTTCTCTTTTGAGGCTCCAGGCTTACACATACACGCAACACTAAAGCTTTTCGAGTCACAACATGTTGTTTAGGAAAAAGAAGATGATTTCGCACGATGCGGGATTTCCTTAAGACGTGGTTTTCTGAAAAATTTTGAGGAAAGAAAATTCTCCTGTGGGTTCTCTTTTGAGGCTACACATTTAGTCGTACACGCCACACCAAATGTTTTCGAGTTACAACGTGCTTTTTAGGAGATACAAGCTAATTTTGTACGATGCGTTAATTCTACTCGTAAGGTGTTTCCAATACGTAAGTATTTGTCTTTACTCTGAAACACTGTATTTCCTTATAACGTGGTATTCTTATATATTCTTTCGAGAGAAAACTATCCTGTGCGTTCCCTTTTGAGGCTACACGCGGAGACATACACGCAACACCAAAGCTTTTCAAGTTACAACATGTTGTTTATGAATAAAAAGATAATTTCGCACGATGCGGGATTTCCTTAAAACGTGGTTTTCTGACAAATTTTGACAAAAGAAAATTCTCCTGTGGGTTATCTTTTGAGGCTACACGTTTAGACGTACACGTCACATCAAATCTTTTCGAGTTACCACGTGTTGTTTAGGAGATACAAGCTTATTTTGTACGATGCGTTATTTTTTCTTGTAAAGTGTTTCCAATATGTACTTATTTGCCTTTACTCTGCAAAATTGTATTTCTTTATAACGTGGTATTCTTACATTTTCTTTCGAGAGAAAACTCTCCTGTGCCTTCTCTTTTGAGGCTCCACGCTTAGACATACGCGTAACACCAAAGCTTTTCGAGTTACAACATGTTGTTTAGGAAAAAGAAGATGATTTTGCACGATGCGGGATTTCCTTAACACGTGGTTTTCTGAAAAATTTTAACGAAAGAAAATTCTCCTGTGGATTCTCTTTTAAGGCTACACGTTTAGACGTACATGCCACACCAAATCTTTTCGAGTTACAACATGTTGTTTAGGAGATACAAGCTAATTTTGTACTATGCGTTAATTCTTTACGTAAAGTGTTTCGAATACATACGTGTTTGTCTTTACTCTGCAACACTGTATTTCCTTATAACGTGGTATTCTTACATATTCTTTCGAGAGAAAACTCTCCTGTGCATTCTCTTTTGAGGCTACATGCTTAGACATACACGCAACTCCAGAGCTTTTCGAGTTACAACTTGTTGTTTAGAAAAAACAAGATAATTTCGCACGATGCTAGTTTTCCTTAAAACGTGGTTTCTGACAAATTTTGATGAAAGAAAATTCACCTGTGGGTTCTCTTTTGAGGCTACACCTTTAGACGTACACACCACACCAAATCTTTTTGAGTTACACCGTGCTGTTTAGAAGATACAAGCAAATTTTTTTTACGATGCGTTATTTCTTCTCGTAAAGTTTAAGTTTTTCCAATACATACGTTTTTGTCTTTACTCTGCAACTCTGTATTTCCTTATAACGTGGTATTCTTACATATTCTTTCGAGAGAAAACTCTCCTGTGCGTTCTCTTTTGAGGCTACACGCTTAGACAAAAATGCAACACCACAGCTTTTCGAGTTACAACGTGTTTTTTAGGAAAAACAAGATAATAACGCACGATGCAGTATTTCCTTAAAACGTGGTTTCTGACAAATATTGACAAAAGAAAATACTCCTGAGGGTTCTCTTTTGAGGCTACACGTTTAGACGTACATGCCACACCAAATCTTTTCGAGTTACAACGTGTTGTTTAGGAGATACAAGCTAATTTTTTAAGATGCGTTATTTCTTCTCGTAAAGTTTAAGTGTTTCCAATACGTATGTATTTGCCTTTACTCTGCAACACTGTTTTCCTTATAACGTGGTATTCTTGCATATTCTTTCGAGAGAAAACTCTCCTGTGCGTTCTCTTTTGAGGCTAAACGCTTAGACATACACGCAACACCAAAGCTTTTCGTGTTACAACGTTTTTTTTAGGAAGAACAAGATAATTTCTCACGATGCAGGATTTCCTTAAAACGTGGTTTTCTGACAAATTTTGACGAAAGAAATTTGTCCTGTGGTTCTCTTTGAGGCTACACGTTTAGATGTACACGCCACACCAAATCCTTTCGAGTTACAACGTGTTGTTTAGGAGATACAAGCTAATTTTTTACGATGCTTTATTTCATCTCGTAAAGTTTAAGGGTTTCCAATATGAAAGTATTTGTCATTATTCTGCAACAGTGTACTTCCATATAACGTGGTATTCTTACATAGTATTTCGAGAGAAAACTCTCCTGTGTGTTCTCTTTTGAGGCTACACGCTTAGACATACACGCAACACCAAAGCTTTTCGAGTTACAACGCGTTGTTTAGGAAAAACAAGATAATTTCGCACGATGCGGGATTTCCTTAATATGTGGTTTTCTGACAAATTTTGACCAAAGAAAATTCTCCTGTGGGTTCTCTTTTGAGGCTACACGTTTAGACCTACAGGTCACACCAAATCTTTTCGAGTTACAACGTGTTGTTTAGGAGATACAAGCTAATTTTTTACGATGCGTTATTTCTTCTCATAAAGTGTTTCCAATAAGTACGTATTTGTCTTTACTCTGCAACACTGTATTTCCTTGTAACGTGGTATTCTTACATATTCTTTTTAGAGAAAACTCTCCTGTGCGCTCTCTTTTGAGTCTACACGCTTAGACATACACGCAACACCAAAGCATTTCGAGTTACAACGCATTGTTTAGGAAAAACAAGATAATTTTGCACGATAAGGGATTTCCTTATAACGTGGTTTTCTTACATATTTTGACGATAAAAAATTCTCCTGTCGGTTCTCTTTTGAGGCAACACGTTTAGAAGTACACGTCACACCAAATATTTTCGAGTTACAACGTGTTGTTTAGGAGATACAAGCTAATTTTGTACGATTTTTTATTTCTTCTCTTAAAGTTTTACAATATGTACGTATTTGTCTTTAATCTGCAACACTGTATTTCCTTATAACGTGGTATTCTTACATATTCTTTCGAGAGAAAACTCTCCTTGCATTCCCTTTAGAGGCTACACACTTAGACATACACGCAACCCCAAAGCTTTTCGAGTTACAACGTGTTGTTTAGGAAAAACAAGATAATTTCGCACGATGCGGGATTTCCTTAAAACGTGGTTTTCTGACAAATTTTGACGAAAGAAAACTCTCCTGTGTGTTCTCTTTTGAGGATACACGTTTAGACGAACACGCCACACCAAATCTTTTCGAGTTACAACATGTTGTTTAGGACATACAAGCTAATTTTGCAAGATGCGTTATTTCTCTCATAAAGTGTTTCCAGTATGTACGTATTTGTCTTTACTCTGCCACACTGTATTTCCTTATAACCTGGTATTCTTACATATATATTCTTTTGAGAGAAAACTCTCCTATGCATTCTCTTTTGGGGCTACATGCTTAGACATACACGCAACACCAAAGCTTTTCGAGTTAAAACGTGTTGCTTAGGAAGAACAAGATAATTTCTCACGATGCGCGATTTCCTTAAAACGTGGATTTCTGAAAAATTTTGACGAAAGAAAATTGTCCTGTGGGTTCTCTTTTGAGGCTACAGGTTTAGACGTACATGCCACACCAAATCTTTTCGAGTTACAACGTGTTGTTTAGGAGATACAAGCTAATTTTGTACTATGCTTTATTTCATCTCATAAAGTTTAAGGGTTTCCAATACATACGTGTTTGTCTTTACTCTGCAACACTGTATTTCCTTATAACGTGGTATTCTTTCATATTCTTTCGAGAGAAAACTCTCCTGTGCGTTCTCTTTTGAGGCTACACGCTTAGACATACACGCAACAGCAAAGCTTTTCGAGTTACAGCATGTTGTTTAGGAAGAAGAAGATAATTTCCCACGATGCGGGATTTCCTTAAAACGTGGTGTTCTGACAAATTTTGATGAAAGAAAATTCTCCTGTGGGTTCTCTTTTGAGGCTACACCTTTAGACGTACACACCACACCAAATCTTTTTGAGTTACACCGTGCTGTTTAGGAGATACAAGCTAATTTTTTTTTTTTTTTTTTTTTTTTTTTTATGTTTTTTTTTTTTATTTGATATAATTTATTTACATTTCAAATGATTTCCCCTTTTCTAGCCCCCCCCACTCCCCGAAAGTCCCGTAAGCCCCCTTCTCTTCCCCTGTCCTCCCTCCCACCCCTTCCCAGTTCCCCGTTCTGGTTTTGCCAAATACTGTTTCACTGAGTCTTTCCAGAACCAGGGACCACTCCTGCTTTCTTCTTGTATCTCATTTGATGTGTGGATTATGTTTTGGGTATTCCAGTTTTCTAGGTTAATAACCACTTATTAGTGAGTGCATACCATGATTCACCTTTTGAGTCTGGGTTACCTCACTTAGTATGATGTTCTCTAGCTCCATCCATTTGCCTAAGAATTTCATGAATTCATTGTTTCTAATGGCTGAATAGTACTCCATTGTGTAGATATACCACATTTTTTGTATCCACTCTTCTGTTGAGGGATACCTGGGTTCTTTCCAGCATCTGGCAATTATAAATAGGGCTGCTATGAACATAGTAGAGCATGTATCCTTATTACATGGTGGGGAATCCTCTGGGTATATGCCCAGGAGTGGTATAGCAGGATCTTCTGGAAGTGAGGTGCCCGTAAAGTTTAAGTGTTTCCAATACATACGTTTTTGTCTTTACACTGCAACTCTGTATTTCCTTATAACGTGGTATTCTTACATACTCTTTCGAGAGAAAACTCTCCTGTGCGTTCTCTTTTGAGGCTACACGCTTAGACATACAGGCAACACCACAGCATTTCGAGTTACAATGTGTTGTTTAGGAAAAACAAGATAATTTAGCACGATGCGGGATTTCCTTAAAACGTGGTTTTCTGACAAATTTTGATGAAAGAAAATACTCCTGTGGGTTCTCTTTTGAGGCTACACGTTTAGCCGTACACGCCACACCAAATCTTTTCGAGTTACAACCTGTTGTTTAGGAGATACAAGCTAATCTTTTTACGATGCGTTATTTCTTCTCGTAAAGTGTTTCCAATAAGTACGTATTTGTCTTTACTCTGCAACACTGTGTTTCCTTATAACGTGGTATTCTTACATATTCTTTCGAGAGAAAACTCTCCTGTGCGTTCTCTTTTGAGGCTACATGCTTAGACATACACGCAACACCAAAGCTTTTCGAGTTACAACGTGTTTTTTAGGAAGAACAAGGTAATTTCTCACGATGCGGGATTTCCTTAAAACGTGGTTTTCTGACAAATTTTGATGAAAGAAAATACTCCTGTGGGTTCTCATTTGAGGCTACACGTTTAGCCGTACATGCCACACCAAATCTTTTCGAGTTACAACCTGCTGTTTAGGAGATACAAGCTAATTTTTTTACGATGCGTTATTTCTTCTCGTAAAGTGTTTCCAATAAGTACGTATTTGTCTTTACTCTGCAACACTGTGTTTCCTTATAACGTGGTATTCTTACATATTCTTTCGAGAGAAAACTCTCCTGTGCGTTCTCTTTTGAGGCTACATGCTTAGACATACACGCAACACCAAAGCTTTTCGAGTTACAACGTGTTTTTTAGGAAGAACAAGGTAATTTCTCACGATGCGGGATTTCCTTAAAACGTGGTTTTCTGACAAATTTTGATGAAAGAAATTTGTCCTGTGGTTCTCTTTGAGGCTACACGTTTAGATGTACACGCCACACCAAATCTTTTCGAGTTACAACGTGTTGTTTAGGAGATACAAGGTAATTTTGTACGATGCTTTATTTCATCTCGTAAAGTTTAAGGGTTTCCAATACGAAAGTAGTTGTCATTATTCTGCAACAGTGTACTTCCTTATAATGTGGTATTCTTACATATTCTTTCGGGAGAAAACTCTCCTGTGTGTTCTCTTTTGAGGCTACACGCTTAGACATACACGCAACACTAAAGCTTTTCGAGTTACAACGCGTTGTTTAGGAAAAACAAGATAATTTCGCACGATGCGGGATTTCCTTAATACGTGGTTTTCTGACAAATTTTGACCAAAGAAAATTCTCCTGTGTGTTCTCTTTTGAGGCTACACGTTTAGACGTACAGGTCACACAAAATCTTTTCGAGTTACAACGTGTTGTTTAGGAGATACAAGCTAATTTTTTACGATGCGTTTTTTCTTCTCATAAAGTGTTTCCAATAAGTACGTATTTGTCTTTTCTCTGCAACACTGTATTTCCTTATAAGGTGGTATTCTTACATATTCTTTTTAGAGAAAACTCTCCTGTGTGCTCTCTTTTGAGTCTACACGCTTAGACATACACGCAACTCCAAAGCTTTTCGAGTTACAACGCATTGTTTAGGAAAAACAAGATAATTTTGCACGATAAGGGATTTCCTTAAAACGTGGTTTTCTTACATATTTTGACGATAAAAAAGTCTCCTGTCGGTTCTCTTTTTAGGCTACACATTTAGACGTACACATCACACCAAATATTTTCGAGTTACAACGTGTTGTTTAGGAGATACAAGCTAATTTTGTATGATTTTTTATTTCTTCTCTTAAAGTTTTACAATATGTACGTATTTGTCTTTACTCTTCAACACTGTATTTCCTTATAACGTGGTATTCTTACATATTCTTTCGAGAGAAAACTCTCCTTGCATTCCTTTTAGAGGCTACACACTTAGACATACACGCAACACCAAAGCTTTTCGAGTTACAACGTGTTGTTTAGGAAAAACAAGATAATTTCGCACGATGCGGGATTTCCTTAAAACGTGGTTTTCTGAAAAATTTTGACGAAAGAAAATTCTCCTGTGGCTTCTCTTTTGAGGCTACACGTTTAGACGTGCACGCCACACCAAATCCTTTCGAGTTACAACGTGTTGTTTAAGAGATACAAGCTAATTTTGTATGATGCGTTATTTCTTTTCGTAAAGTGGTTCCAATACGTATGTATTTGTCTTTACTCTGCAACACTGTATTTCCTTATAACGTTGTATTCTTACATGTTCTTTCGAGAGAAAACTCTCCTGTGCATTCTCTTTAGAGGCTACATGCTCAGACATACACGCAACACCAAAGCTTTTCGAGTTACAACATGTTGTTTAGGAAAAACAAGATAATTTTGCACGATGCGGGATTTCCTTAAAACGTGGTTTTCTGACAAATTTTGACGAAAGAAAGTTCTCCTGTAGGTTCTCTTTTGAGGCTAGACGTGTAGACGTACGAGCCACACCAAATATTTTTCAGTTACAACGTGTTGTTTAGGAGACACAAGCAAATATTGTACGATGCGTTATTTCTTCTCGTAAAGTGTTTCCAATACGTACATATTTGTCTTTACTCTGCAACACTGTATTTCCTTATAACATGGTATTCTTACATATTCTTTCAAGGGAAAACTCTCCTGTGCATTCTCTTTTGAGGCTACATGATTAGACAAACACGCAACACCAAAGCTTTTCGAGTTACAACGTGTTGTTTAGGAAAAAGAAGATGATTTCGCACGATGCGGGATTTCCTAAAAACCTGGTTTTCTGAAAAATTTTGACGAAAGAAAATTCTCCTGTGGGTTCTCTTTTGAGGCTACTCATTTATACGTACACGTCACACCAAATCTTTTCGAGTTACAACGTGTTGTTTAGGAGATACAAGCTAATTTTTTATAATGCGTTAATTCTCGTAAAGTGTTTCCAATACGTACTTATTTGTCTTTACTCTGCAACACTGTATTTCCTTACAACGTGGCATTCTTACATATTCTTTCGAGAGAAAACTATCCTGTGCATTCCCTTTTGAGGCTAAACACTTAGACATACAGGCAACACCAAAGCTTTTTGAGTTACTACGTGTTGTTTATAAAAAACAAGATACTTTCGCACGATGCCGGATTTCTTTAAAACATGGTTTTCTGACAAATTTTGACGAAAGGAAATTATTCGGTTGGTTCTCTTTTGAGGCTTCACGTTTCGACGTGCATGTCACACCTAATCCTTTCGAGTTGCCACGTGTTGTTTAGGAAATACAGGCTAATTTTGTACGATGCTTTATTTCTTCTCGTAAAGTGTTTCCAATACGTACGTATTTGTCTTTACTCTGCAACACTGTATTTCCTTATAACGTGGTATTCTTACATATTCTTTCGAGAGAAAACTATCCTGTGCGTTCCCTTTTGAGGCTACACACTTAGACATACAGGCAACACCAAAGCTTTTCAAGTTACAACGTGTTGTTTAAGAAAAACAAGTTAATTTCGCACGATGCGGGATTTCCTCAAAACTTGGTGTTCTGACAAATTTTGACGAAAGAAAATTCTCCTGTGGGTTCCCTTTTGAGGCTACACGTTTAGACGTACATGCCACACCAAATCTTTTCGAGTTACAACATGTTGTTTAGGAGATACGAGCTCATTTTGTACGATGCTTTAATTCATCCCATAAAGTTTAAGGGTTTCCAATACGTACGTATTTGTCTTTACTCTGCAACACTGTATTTCCTTATAACATGGTATTCGTACATATTCTTTCGAGAGAAAACTCTCCTGTGCATTCTCTTTTGAGGCTACATGCTTAGACATACACGCAACACCAAAGCTTTTCGAGTTAAAACGTGTTGTTTAGGAAAAACAAGATAATTTCGCAGGATGCGGGATTTCCTTAAAACGTGGTTTTTTGACAAATTTTGACTTAAGAAAATTCTCCTGTGGGTTCTCTTTTGAGGCTATACGTTTAGACGTATACGACACACCAAATCCTTTTGAGTTACAACGTGTTGTTTAGGAGATACAAGCTAATTTTGTATGATGCATTATTTCTTCTCGTAAAGTGTTTCCAATGTGTACTCATTTGTCTTTATTCTGAAAAATTGTATTTCCTTATAACGTGGTATTTTTACATATTCTTTCGAGAGAAAACTCTCCTGTGTGTTCTCTTTTGAGGCTACACGCTGAGACATACACGCAACACAAAAGCTTTTCGAATTACAACGTGTTGTTTAAGAAAAACAAGATAATTTCGCACGATGCGGGATTTCCTTAAAACGTGGTTTTCTGAAAATTTTGACGAAAGTAATTCTCCTATCTGTTCTCTTTTGAGGCTACACATTTAGACGTACACGCCACACCAAATCCTTTCGAGTTACAACGTGTTGTTTAGGAGATACGAGCTCATTTTGTACGATGCTTTCTTTCATCTCGTAAAGTTTAAGGGTTTCCAATATGAACGTATTTGTCTTTACTCTGCAACACTGTATTTCCTTATAACGTTGTATTCTTACATATTCTTTTGAGAGAAAACTCTCCTGTGTGTTCTCTTTTGAGGCTACACGCTGAGACATACACGCAACACCAAAGCTTTTCAAGTTACAACGTGTTGTTTAGGAAAAACAAGATAATTTCGCATGATGCAGGATTTCCTTAATACGTGGTTTTCTGACAAATTTGACCAAAGAAAATTTTCCTGTGGGTTCTCTTTTTGAGGCTACACGTTTAGACGTACACGCCACACCAAATCTTTTCGAGTTACAACGTGTTTTTTAGGAGATACAGCTAATTTTGTATGATGCGTTATTTCTTCTCGTAAAGTGTTTCCAATACGTACGTATTTGTCTTTATTCTGCAACACTGTATTTCCTTACAACCTGGTACTCTTACATATTCTTTCGAGTGAAAACTCTCCTGTGCGGTCTCTTTTGAGGCTACACACTGAGACATACACGCAACACCAAAGCTTTTCGAGTTACAACGTGTTGTTTAGGAAAAACAAGATAATTTCGCAGGATGCGGGATTTCTTTAAAACGTGGTTTTCTGACAAATTTTGACGAAAGAAAATTCTCCAGTGGGTTCTCTTTTGAGGCTAAACTTTTACACGTACACGCCAAACCAAATATTTTCGAGTTTCCACTTGTTGTTTAGGAGATACAAGCTAATATTGTATGATGCTTAATTTCTTCTCGTAAAGTGTTTCCAATATGTACGTATTTGTCTTTACTCTGCAACACTGTATTTCCTTATAACGTTGAATTCTTACATGTTCTATCGAGAGAAAACTCTCCTGTGCATTCTCTTTTGAGGCTACACGCTTAGACAAACACGCAACACCAAAGCTTTTCGAGTTACCACGTGTTGTTTAGGAAAAACAAGATAATTTCGCAAGATGCGGTATTTCCTTAAACCGTCGTTTTCTGACAAATTTTTGACGAAAGAAAATTCTCCTTTTTGTTCTTCTTTGAGGCTACACCTTTAGATATACACGTCAAACCAAATCTTTTCGAGTTACCACGTGTTGTTTAGGAGATATAAGCCAATTTTGTTCGATGCATTATTTCTTCTCGTAAAGTGTTCCCAATATATACTTATTTGTATTTACTCTGCAAAATTGTATTTCCTAATAACGTGGTATTCTTACATATTCTTTCAAGAGAAAACTCTCCTGTGCCTTCTCTTTTGAGGCTCCAGGCTTACACATACACGCAACACTAAAGCTTTTCGAGTCACAACATGTTGTTTAGGAAAAAGAAGATGATTTCGCACGATGCGGGATTTCCTTAAGACGTGGTTTTCTGAAAAATTTTGAGGAAAGAAAATTCTCCTGTGGGTTCTCTTTTGAGGCTACACATTTAGTCGTACACGCCACACCAAATGTTTTCGAGTTACAACGTGCTTTTTAGGAGATACAAGCTAATTTTGTACGATGCGTTAATTCTACTCGTAAGGTGTTTCCAATACGTAAGTATTTGTCTTTACTCTGAAACACTGTATTTCCTTATAACGTGGTATTCTTATATATTCTTTCGAGAGAAAACTATCCTGTGCGTTCCCTTTTGAGGCTACACGCGGAGACATACACGCAACACCAAAGCTTTTCAAGTTACAACATGTTGTTTATGAATAAAAAGATAATTTCGCACGATGCGGGATTTCCTTAAAACGTGGTTTTCTGACAAATTTTGACAAAAGAAAATTCTCCTGTGGGTTATCTTTTGAGGCTACACGTTTAGACGTACACGTCACATCAAATCTTTTCGAGTTACCACGTGTTGTTTAGGAGATACAAGCTTATTTTGTACGATGCGTTATTTTTTCTTGTAAAGTGTTTCCAATATGTACTTATTTGCCTTTACTCTGCAAAATTGTATTTCTTTATAACGTGGTATTCTTACATTTTCTTTCGAGAGAAAACTCTCCTGTGCCTTCTCTTTTGAGGCTCCACGCTTAGACATACGCGTAACACCAAAGCTTTTCGAGTTACAACATGTTGTTTAGGAAAAAGAAGATGATTTTGCACGATGCGGGATTTCCTTAACACGTGGTTTTCTGAAAAATTTTAACGAAAGAAAATTCTCCTGTGGATTCTCTTTTAAGGCTACACGTTTAGACGTACATGCCACACCAAATCTTTTCGAGTTACAACATGTTGTTTAGGAGATACAAGCTAATTTTGTACTATGCGTTAATTCTTTACGTAAAGTGTTTCGAATACATACGTGTTTGTCTTTACTCTGCAACACTGTATTTCCTTATAACGTGGTATTCTTACATATTCTTTCGAGAGAAAACTCTCCTGTGCATTCTCTTTTGAGGCTACATGCTTAGACATACACGCAACTCCAGAGCTTTTCGAGTTACAACTTGTTGTTTAGAAAAAACAAGATAATTTCGCACGATGCTAGTTTTCCTTAAAACGTGGTTTCTGACAAATTTTGATGAAAGAAAATTCACCTGTGGGTTCTCTTTTGAGGCTACACCTTTAGACGTACACACCACACCAAATCTTTTTGAGTTACACCGTGCTGTTTAGAAGATACAAGCAAATTTTTTTTACGATGCGTTATTTCTTCTCGTAAAGTTTAAGTTTTTCCAATACATACGTTTTTGTCTTTACTCTGCAACTCTGTATTTCCTTATAACGTGGTATTCTTACATATTCTTTCGAGAGAAAACTCTCCTGTGCGTTCTCTTTTGAGGCTACACGCTTAGACAAAAATGCAACACCACAGCTTTTCGAGTTACAACGTGTTTTTTAGGAAAAACAAGATAATAACGCACGATGCAGTATTTCCTTAAAACGTGGTTTCTGACAAATATTGACAAAAGAAAATACTCCTGAGGGTTCTCTTTTGAGGCTACACGTTTAGACGTACATGCCACACCAAATCTTTTCGAGTTACAACGTGTTGTTTAGGAGATACAAGCTAATTTTTTAAGATGCGTTATTTCTTCTCGTAAAGTTTAAGTGTTTCCAATACGTATGTATTTGCCTTTACTCTGCAACACTGTTTTCCTTATAACGTGGTATTCTTGCATATTCTTTCGAGAGAAAACTCTCCTGTGCGTTCTCTTTTGAGGCTAAACGCTTAGACATACACGCAACACCAAAGCTTTTCGTGTTACAACGTTTTTTTTAGGAAGAACAAGATAATTTCTCACGATGCAGGATTTCCTTAAAACGTGGTTTTCTGACAAATTTTGACGAAAGAAATTTGTCCTGTGGTTCTCTTTGAGGCTACACGTTTAGATGTACACGCCACACCAAATCCTTTCGAGTTACAACGTGTTGTTTAGGAGATACAAGCTAATTTTTTACGATGCTTTATTTCATCTCGTAAAGTTTAAGGGTTTCCAATATGAAAGTATTTGTCATTATTCTGCAACAGTGTACTTCCATATAACGTGGTATTCTTACATAGTATTTCGAGAGAAAACTCTCCTGTGTGTTCTCTTTTGAGGCTACACGCTTAGACATACACGCAACACCAAAGCTTTTCGAGTTACAACGCGTTGTTTAGGAAAAACAAGATAATTTCGCACGATGCGGGATTTCCTTAATATGTGGTTTTCTGACAAATTTTGACCAAAGAAAATTCTCCTGTGGGTTCTCTTTTGAGGCTACACGTTTAGACCTACAGGTCACACCAAATCTTTTCGAGTTACAACGTGTTGTTTAGGAGATACAAGCTAATTTTTTACGATGCGTTATTTCTTCTCATAAAGTGTTTCCAATAAGTACGTATTTGTCTTTACTCTGCAACACTGTATTTCCTTGTAACGTGGTATTCTTACATATTCTTTTTAGAGAAAACTCTCCTGTGCGCTCTCTTTTGAGTCTACACGCTTAGACATACACGCAACACCAAAGCATTTCGAGTTACAACGCATTGTTTAGGAAAAACAAGATAATTTTGCACGATAAGGGATTTCCTTATAACGTGGTTTTCTTACATATTTTGACGATAAAAAATTCTCCTGTCGGTTCTCTTTTGAGGCAACACGTTTAGAAGTACACGTCACACCAAATATTTTCGAGTTACAACGTGTTGTTTAGGAGATACAAGCTAATTTTGTACGATTTTTTATTTCTTCTCTTAAAGTTTTACAATATGTACGTATTTGTCTTTAATCTGCAACACTGTATTTCCTTATAACGTGGTATTCTTACATATTCTTTCGAGAGAAAACTCTCCTTGCATTCCCTTTAGAGGCTACACACTTAGACATACACGCAACCCCAAAGCTTTTCGAGTTACAACGTGTTGTTTAGGAAAAACAAGATAATTTCGCACGATGCGGGATTTCCTTAAAACGTGGTTTTCTGACAAATTTTGACGAAAGAAAACTCTCCTGTGTGTTCTCTTTTGAGGATACACGTTTAGACGAACACGCCACACCAAATCTTTTCGAGTTACAACATGTTGTTTAGGACATACAAGCTAATTTTGCAAGATGCGTTATTTCTCTCATAAAGTGTTTCCAGTATGTACGTATTTGTCTTTACTCTGCCACACTGTATTTCCTTATAACCTGGTATTCTTACATATATATTCTTTTGAGAGAAAACTCTCCTATGCATTCTCTTTTGGGGCTACATGCTTAGACATACACGCAACACCAAAGCTTTTCGAGTTAAAACGTGTTGCTTAGGAAGAACAAGATAATTTCTCACGATGCGCGATTTCCTTAAAACGTGGATTTCTGAAAAATTTTGACGAAAGAAAATTGTCCTGTGGGTTCTCTTTTGAGGCTACAGGTTTAGACGTACATGCCACACCAAATCTTTTCGAGTTACAACGTGTTGTTTAGGAGATACAAGCTAATTTTGTACTATGCTTTATTTCATCTCATAAAGTTTAAGGGTTTCCAATACATACGTGTTTGTCTTTACTCTGCAACACTGTATTTCCTTATAACGTGGTATTCTTTCATATTCTTTCGAGAGAAAACTCTCCTGTGCGTTCTCTTTTGAGGCTACACGCTTAGACATACACGCAACAGCAAAGCTTTTCGAGTTACAGCATGTTGTTTAGGAAGAAGAAGATAATTTCCCACGATGCGGGATTTCCTTAAAACGTGGTGTTCTGACAAATTTTGATGAAAGAAAATTCTCCTGTGGGTTCTCTTTTGAGGCTACACCTTTAGACGTACACACCACACCAAATCTTTTTGAGTTACACCGTGCTGTTTAGGAGATACAAGCTAATTTTTTTTTTTTTTTTTTTTTTTTTATGTTTTTTTTTTTTATTTGATATAATTTATTTACATTTCAAATGATTTCCCCTTTTCTAGCCCCCCCCACTCCCCGAAAGTCCCGTAAGCCCCCTTCTCTTCCCCTGTCCTCCCTCCCACCCCTTCCCAGTTCCCCGTTCTGGTTTTGCCAAATACTGTTTCACTGAGTCTTTCCAGAACCAGGGACCACTCCTGCTTTCTTCTTGTATCTCATTTGATGTGTGGATTATGTTTTGGGTATTCCAGTTTTCTAGGTTAATAACCACTTATTAGTGAGTGCATACCATGATTCACCTTTTGAGTCTGGGTTACCTCACTTAGTATGATGTTCTCTAGCTCCATCCATTTGCCTAAGAATTTCATGAATTCATTGTTTCTAATGGCTGAATAGTACTCCATTGTGTAGATATACCACATTTTTTGTATCCACTCTTCTGTTGAGGGATACCTGGGTTCTTTCCAGCATCTGGCAATTATAAATAGGGCTGCTATGAACATAGTAGAGCATGTATCCTTATTACATGGTGGGGAATCCTCTGGGTATATGCCCAGGAGTGGTATAGCAGGATCTTCTGGAAGTGAGGTGCCCGTAAAGTTTAAGTGTTTCCAATACATACGTTTTTGTCTTTACACTGCAACTCTGTATTTCCTTATAACGTGGTATTCTTACATACTCTTTCGAGAGAAAACTCTCCTGTGCGTTCTCTTTTGAGGCTACACGCTTAGACATACAGGCAACACCACAGCATTTCGAGTTACAATGTGTTGTTTAGGAAAAACAAGATAATTTAGCACGATGCGGGATTTCCTTAAAACGTGGTTTTCTGACAAATTTTGATGAAAGAAAATACTCCTGTGGGTTCTCTTTTGAGGCTACACGTTTAGCCGTACACGCCACACCAAATCTTTTCGAGTTACAACCTGTTGTTTAGGAGATACAAGCTAATCTTTTTACGATGCGTTATTTCTTCTCGTAAAGTGTTTCCAATAAGTACGTATTTGTCTTTACTCTGCAACACTGTGTTTCCTTATAACGTGGTATTCTTACATATTCTTTCGAGAGAAAACTCTCCTGTGCGTTCTCTTTTGAGGCTACATGCTTAGACATACACGCAACACCAAAGCTTTTCGAGTTACAACGTGTTTTTTAGGAAGAACAAGGTAATTTCTCACGATGCGGGATTTCCTTAAAACGTGGTTTTCTGACAAATTTTGATGAAAGAAAATACTCCTGTGGGTTCTCATTTGAGGCTACACGTTTAGCCGTACATGCCACACCAAATCTTTTCGAGTTACAACCTGCTGTTTAGGAGATACAAGCTAATTTTTTTACGATGCGTTATTTCTTCTCGTAAAGTGTTTCCAATAAGTACGTATTTGTCTTTACTCTGCAACACTGTGTTTCCTTATAACGTGGTATTCTTACATATTCTTTCGAGAGAAAACTCTCCTGTGCGTTCTCTTTTGAGGCTACATGCTTAGACATACACGCAACACCAAAGCTTTTCGAGTTACAACGTGTTTTTTAGGAAGAACAAGGTAATTTCTCACGATGCGGGATTTCCTTAAAACGTGGTTTTCTGACAAATTTTGATGAAAGAAATTTGTCCTGTGGTTCTCTTTGAGGCTACACGTTTAGATGTACACGCCACACCAAATCTTTTCGAGTTACAACGTGTTGTTTAGGAGATACAAGGTAATTTTGTACGATGCTTTATTTCATCTCGTAAAGTTTAAGGGTTTCCAATACGAAAGTAGTTGTCATTATTCTGCAACAGTGTACTTCCTTATAATGTGGTATTCTTACATATTCTTTCGGGAGAAAACTCTCCTGTGTGTTCTCTTTTGAGGCTACACGCTTAGACATACACGCAACACTAAAGCTTTTCGAGTTACAACGCGTTGTTTAGGAAAAACAAGATAATTTCGCACGATGCGGGATTTCCTTAATACGTGGTTTTCTGACAAATTTTGACCAAAGAAAATTCTCCTGTGTGTTCTCTTTTGAGGCTACACGTTTAGACGTACAGGTCACACAAAATCTTTTCGAGTTACAACGTGTTGTTTAGGAGATACAAGCTAATTTTTTACGATGCGTTTTTTCTTCTCATAAAGTGTTTCCAATAAGTACGTATTTGTCTTTTCTCTGCAACACTGTATTTCCTTATAAGGTGGTATTCTTACATATTCTTTTTAGAGAAAACTCTCCTGTGTGCTCTCTTTTGAGTCTACACGCTTAGACATACACGCAACTCCAAAGCTTTTCGAGTTACAACGCATTGTTTAGGAAAAACAAGATAATTTTGCACGATAAGGGATTTCCTTAAAACGTGGTTTTCTTACATATTTTGACGATAAAAAAGTCTCCTGTCGGTTCTCTTTTTAGGCTACACATTTAGACGTACACATCACACCAAATATTTTCGAGTTACAACGTGTTGTTTAGGAGATACAAGCTAATTTTGTATGATTTTTTATTTCTTCTCTTAAAGTTTTACAATATGTACGTATTTGTCTTTACTCTTCAACACTGTATTTCCTTATAACGTGGTATTCTTACATATTCTTTCGAGAGAAAACTCTCCTTGCATTCCTTTTAGAGGCTACACACTTAGACATACACGCAACACCAAAGCTTTTCGAGTTACAACGTGTTGTTTAGGAAAAACAAGATAATTTCGCACGATGCGGGATTTCCTTAAAACGTGGTTTTCTGACAAATTTTGATGAAAGAAAACTCTCCTCTGGGTTCTCTTTTGAGGATACACGTTTAGACGTACACGCCACACCAAATCTTTTCGAGTTACAACATGTTGTTTAGGACATACAAGCAAATTTTGCAAGATGCGTTATTTCTCTCATAAAGTGTTTCCAGTATGTACGTATTTGTCTTTACTCTGCCACACTGTATTTCCTTATAACGTGGTATTCTTATATATTCTTTCGAGAGAAAACTCTCCTATGCGTTCTCTTTTGGGGCTACATGCTTAGACATACACCCAACACCAAAGCTTTTCGAGTTAAAACGTGTTGTTTAGGAAGAACAAGATAATTTCTCACGATGCGCGATTTCCTTAAAATGTGGTTTTCTGAAAAATTTTGACGAAAGAAAATTGTCCTGTGGGTTCTCTTTTGAGGCTACACGTTTAGACGTACATGGCACACCAAATCTTTTCGAGTTACAACGTGTTGTTTAGGAGATACAAGCTAATTTTGTACGATGCTTTAATTCATCTCGTAAAGTTTAAGGGTTTCCAATACATACGTGTTTGTCTTTACTCTGTAACACTGTATTTCCTTATAACGTGGTATTCTTTCATATTCTTTCGAGAGAAAACTCTCCTGTGCATTCTCTTTTGAGGCTATAAGCTTAGACATACACGCAACAGCAAAGCCTTTCGAGTTACAACATGTTGTTTAGGAAGAACAAGATAATTTCCCATGATGCGGGATTTCCTTAAAACGTGGTGTTCTGACAAATTTTGATGAAAGAAAATACTCCTGTGGGTTCTCTTTTGAGGCTACACCTTTAGACGTACACACCACACCAAATCTTTTTGAGTTACACCGTGCTGTTTAGGAGATACAAGCTAATTTTTTTTACGATGCGTTATTTCTTCTCATAAAGTTTAAGTGTTTCCAATACATACGTTTTTGTCTTTACACTGCAACTCTGTATTTCCTTATAACGTGGTATTCTTACATATTCTTTCGAGAGAAAACTCTCCTGTGCATTCTCTTTTGAGGCTACACGCTTAGACATACAGGCAACACCACAGCTATTCGAGTTACAATGTGTTGTTTAGGAAAAACAAGATAATTTAGCACGATGCGGGATTTCCTTAAAACGTGGTTTTCTGACAAATT
The DNA here is from genome assembly GCF_947179515.1 of Apodemus sylvaticus. Classification (NCBI taxonomy): domain Eukaryota; kingdom Metazoa; phylum Chordata; class Mammalia; order Rodentia; family Muridae; genus Apodemus; species Apodemus sylvaticus. Next base: position 514,644 of record NW_026263013.1, read on the forward strand.
TTGACGAAAGAAAATACTCCCGAGGTTTCTCTTTTGAGGCTACACGTTTAGACGTACACGCCACACCAAATCTTTTCGAGTTACAACGTGTTGTTTAGGAGATACAAGCTAATTTTTTAAGATGCGTTATTTCTTCTCGTAAAGTTTAAGTGTTTCCAATACGTATGTATTTGCCTTTACTCTGCAACACTGTTTTCCTAATAACGTGGTATTCTTACATATTCTTTCGAGAGAAAACTCTCCTGTGCGTTCTCTTTTGAGGCTACACGCTTAGACATACATGCAACACCAAAACTTTTCGAGTTACAACGTGTTGTTTAGGAAGAACAAGATAATTTCTCACGATGCGGGATTTCCTTAAAACGAGGTTTGCTGACAAATTTTGACGAAAGAAAATTGTCCTGTGGGTTCTCTTTTGGGGCTACACGTTTAGACGTACAAGCCACACCAAATCTTTTCCAGTAAAAACGTGTTGTTTAGGAGATACAAGCTAATTTTGTACGATGCTTTAATACATCTCGTAAAGTTTAAGTGTTTCCAATATGTACGCTTTTGTCTTTACTCAGCAACACTGTACTTCCTTATAAAGTGGTATTCTTAACTATTCTTTCGAGAGAAAACTCTCCTGTGCGTTCTCTCTTGAGGCTACATGCTTAGACATACACGCAACACCAAAGCTTTTCGAGTTACAATGTGTTGTTTAGGAAAAACAAGATAATTTCGCACGATGCGGGGTTTCCTTAGTACGTGGTTTTCTGACAAATTTTGACCAAAGAAAATTCTCCTGTGCGTTCTCTTTTGAGGCTACACGTTTAGCCGTACACGCCACACCAAATCTTTTCGAGTTACAACCTGTTGTTTAGGAGATACAAGCTAATTTTTTTACGATGCGTTATTTCTTCTCGTAAAGTGTTTCCAATAAGTACATATTTGTCTTTACTCTGCAACACTGTGTTTCCTTATAACGTGGTATTCTTACATATTCTTTCGAGAGAAAACTCTCCTGTGCGTTCTCTTTTGAGGCTACATGCTTAGACATACACGCAACACCAAAGCTTTTCGAGTTACAACGTGTTTTTTAGGAAGAACAAGATAATTTCTCACGATGCGGGATTTCCTTAAGACGTGGTTTTCTGACAAATTTTGACGAAAGAAATTTGTCCTGTGGTTCTCTTTGAGGCTACACGTTTAGATGTACATGCCACACCAAATCTTTTCGAGTTACAACGTGTTGTTTAGGAGATACAAGCTAATTTTGTACGATGCTTTATTTCATCTCGTAAAGTTTAAGGGTTTCCAATACGAAAGTATTTGTCATTATTCTGCAACAGTGTACTTCCTTATAACGTGGTATTCTTACATATTCTTTCGAGAGAAAACTCTCCTGTGTGTTCTCTTTTGAGGCTACACGCTTAGACATACACCCAACACCAAAGCTTTTCGAGTTACAACGCGTTGTTTAGGAAAAACAAGATAATTTCACACGATGCGGGATTTCCTTAATACGTGGTTTTCTGACAAATTTTGACCAAAGAAAATTCTCCTGTGGGTTCTCTTTTGAGGCTACACGTTTAGACGTACACGCCACACCAAATCTTTTGGAGTTTCAACGTGTTGTTTAGGAGATACAAGCTAATTTTTTACGATATGTTATTTCTTCTCATAAAGTATTTCCAATAAGTACGTATTTGTCTTTAATCTGCAACATTGTATTTTCTTATAACGTGGTATTCTTACACATTCTTTTGAGAGAAAACTCTCCTCTGTGCTCTTTTTTGAGTCTACACGCTTAAACATACATGCAACACCTAAGCTTTTCGAGTTACAAGGTTTTGTTTAGGAAAAACAAGATAATTTCGCACGATGCGGGATTTCATAAACGTGGTTTTCTGAATATTTGACGAAAGAAAATTCTCCTATGGGTTCTCTCTTGAGGCTACACGTTTAGACGTACACGCCACACAAAGTCTTTTCGAGTTACAACGTGTTGTTTAGGAGATACGAGCTAATTTTGTATGATGCTTTATTTCATCTCGTAAAGTTTAAGGGTTTCCAATACGTACCTATTTGTCTTTACTCTGAAACACTGTATTTCCTTATAACGTGGTATTCTTACATATTCTTTTGAGAGAAAACTCTCCTGTGTGTTCTCTTTTGAGGCTACATGCTGAGACATACACGCAACACCAAAGCTTTTCGAGTTAAAACGTGTTGTTTAGGAAAAACAAGATAATTTCGCACGATGCAGGATTTCCTTAATACGTGGTTTTCTGACAAATTTGACCAAAGAAAATTCTCCTGTGGGTTCTCTTTTGAGGCTACACATTTAGACGTACATGCCACACCAAATCATTTAGAGTTACAACGTGTTGTTTACGAGATACAAGCTAATTTTGCACGATGCATTATTTCTTCTCGTAAAGTGTTTCCAATATGTACGTATTTGTCTTTACTCTGCAACACTGTATTTACTTATAACGTGGTATTCTTATATATTCTTTCGAGAAAGAACTATCCTTTGCCTTCTCTTTTGAGGCTACATGCTTAGACATACACGCAACACCAAATCTTTTCGAGTTACAACGTGTTGTTTAAGAAAAACAAGATAATTTTGCACGATGAGGGATTTCCTTAAAACGTAGTTTTCTCACAAATTTTGACGATAGAAAATTCTCCTGTGGGTTCGCTTTTGAGGCTACACGTTTAGACGTACATGCCCCACCAAATCCTTTCGAGTTACAACCTGTTGTTTAGGAGATACAAGCTAATTTTGTATGGTGCGTTATTGCTTCTCGTAAAGTGTTTCCAATAAGTACGTATTTGTCTTTACTCTGCAACACTGTATTTCCTTATAACCTGGTATTCTTACATATTCTTTCTAATGAAAATTCTCCTGTGTGTTCTCTTTTGAGGCTACACACTGAGACAAACACGCAACACCAAACCTTTTCGAGTTACAACGTGTTGTTTAGGAAAAACAAGATAATTTCCCACAATGCAGGATTTCCTTAATACGTGGTTTTCTGACAAATTTGACCAAAGAAAATTCTCCTGTGTGTTCTCTTTTGAGGCTACACGTTTAGACGTACACACCACATCAAATCTTTTCGAGTTACAACGTGTTGTTTAGGAGATACAAGCTAATTTTGTATGATGCATTATTTCTTCTCGTAAAGTGTTTCCAATATGTACGTATTTGTCTTTACTCTGCAACACTGTATTTCCTTATAACGTGGTATTCTTACATATTCTTTCGAGAAAAAACTCTCCTTTGCATTCTCTTTTGAGCCTACACGCTTAGACATACACGAAACACCAAAACTTTTCGAGTTACAACTTGTTGTTTAGGAAAAACAAGATAATTTTGCACGCTGAGGGATTTCCTTAAAACGTGGTTTTCGTACATATTTTGACGATAAAAAATTCTCCTGTCGGTTCTCTTTTGAGGCTACACGTTTAGACGTACACGTCACACCAAATATTTTCGAGTTACAACGTGTTGTTTATGAGATACAAGCTAATTTTGTACGAATTTTTATTTCTTCTCTTAAAGTGTTTACAATATGTACGTATTTGTCTTTATGCTGCAACACTGTATTTCCTTATAACGTGGTATTCTTACATATTCTTTCGAGAGAAAACTCTCCTTGCATTCCCTTTAGAGGCTACACACTTAGACATACACGCAACCCCAAAGCTTTTCGAGTTACAACGTGTTGTTTAGGAAAAACAAGATAATTTCGCACGATGCGGGATTTCCTTAAAACGTGGTTTTCTGACAAATTTTGACGAAAGAAAACTCTCCTGTGGGTTCTCTTTTGAGGATACACGTTTAGACGTACACGCCACACCAAATCTTTTCGAGTTACAACATGTTGTTTAGGACATACAAGCTAATTTTGCAAGATGCGTTATTTCTCTCATAAAGTGTTTCCAGTATGTACGTATTTGTCTTTACTCTGCCACACTGTATTTCCTTATAACGTGGTATTCTTACATATTCTTTCGAGAGAAAACTCTCCTATGCGTTCTCTTTTGGGGCTACACGCTTAGACATACACGCAACACCAAAGCTTTTCGAGTTACAACGTGTTGTTTAGGAAGAACAAGATAATTTCTCACGATGCGGTATTTCCTTAAAACGTTTTCTGAAAAATTTTGACGAAAGAAAATTGTCCTGTGGGTTCTCTTTTGAGGCTACACGTTTAGACGTACATGCCACACCAAATCTTTTCGAGTTACAACGTGTTGTTTAGGAGATACAATCTAATTTTGTACGATGCTTTATTTCATCTCGTAAAGTTTAAGGGTTTCCAATACATACGTGTTTGTCTTTACTCTGCAACACTGTATTTCCTTATAACGTGGTATTCTTTCATATTCTTTTGAGAGAAAACTCTCCTGTGCGTTCTCTTTTGAGGCTACAAGCTTAGACATACACGCAACAGCAAAGCTTTTCTAGTTACAACGTGTTGTTTAGGAAGAACAAGATAATTTCCCACGATGCAGGATTTCCTTAAAACGTGGTGTTCTGACAAATTTTGACGAAAGAAAATTCTCCTGTGGGTTCTCTTTTGAGGCTACACCTTTAGACGTACACACCACACCAAATCTTTTTGAGTTACACCGTGCTGTTTAGGAGATACAAGCTAATTTTTTTTACGATGCGTTATTTCTTCTCGTAAAGTTTAAGTGTTTCCAATACATACGTTTTTGTCTTTACTCTGCAACTCTCTATTTCCTAATAACGTGGTATTCTTACATATTCTTTCGAGAGAAAACTCCCCTGTGCGTTCTCTTTTGAGGCTACATGCTTAGACATACACGCAACAACAAAGCTTTTCGAGTTACAACGTGTTTTTAAGGAAAAACAAGATAATTTTCACGATGCGGGATTTACTTAAAACGTGGTTTTCTGAAAAATTTTGAAGAAAGAAAGTTATTCTGTGGGTTCTCTTTTGAGGCTACACGTGTAGACGTACACGCCACACCAAATCTTTTTGAGTTACAACGTGTTGTTTAGGAGATACAAGCTAATTTTTTAAGATGCGTTATTTCTTCTCATAAAGTTTAAGTGTTTCCAATTCGTACGTATTTGCCTTTACTCTGCAACACTGTTTTCCTTATAACGTGGTATTCTTGCATATTCTTTCGAGAGAAAACTCTCCTGTGCATTCTCTTTTGAGGCTACACGCTTAGACATACAAGCAACACCAAAGCTTTTCGAGTTACAACTTGTTGTTTTGGAAGAACAAGATAATTTCACACGATGCGGGGTTTCCTTAATACGTGGTTTTCTGACAAATTTTGACCAAAGAAAATTCTCCTTGTGGTTTCTCTTTTGAGGCTACACGTTTAGCCGTACACGCCACATCAAATCTTTTCGAGTTACAACCTGTTGTTTAGGAGATACAAGCTAATTTTGAACGATGCGTTATTTCTTCTCTTAAAGTGTTTCCAATAAGTATGTATTTGTCTTTACTCTGCAACACTGTATTTCCTTATAACGTGGTATTCTTCCATATTCTTTCGAGAGAAAACTCTCCTGTGCGTTCTCTTTTGAGGCTACATGCTTAGACATACACGCAACACCAAAGCTTTTCGAGTTACAACGTGTTTTTTAGGAAGAACAAGATAATTTCTCACGATGCGGGATTTCCTTAAAACGTGGTTTTCTGACAAATTTTGACGAAAGAAAATTGTTCTGTGGTTCTCTTTTGAGGCTACACGTTTAGATGTACACGCCACACCAAATCTTTTCGAGTTACAACGTGTTGTTTAGGAGATACAAGCTAATTTTGTACGATGCTTTATTTAATCTCGTAAAGTTTAAGGGTTTCCAATACGTAAGTATTTGTCATTATTCTGCAACAGTGTACTTCCTTATAACGTGGTATTCTTACATATTCTTTCGAGAGAAAACTCTCCTGTGTGTTCTCTTTTGAGGCTACACGCTTAGACATACACGCAACACCAAAGCTTTTCGAGTTACAACGCGTTGTTTAGGAAAAACAAGATAATTTCGCACGATGCGGGATTTCCTTAATACATGGTTTTCTGACAAATTTGACCAAAGAAAATTCTCCTGTGGGTTCTCTTTTGAGGCTACACATTTAGACGTACACGCCACACCAAATCATTTAGAGTTACAACGTGTGTTTAGGAGATACAAGCTAATTTTGTACGATGTGTTTTTTCTTCTCGTAAAGTGTTTCCAATATGTACGTATTTGTCTTTACTCTACAACACTGTATTTCCTTATAACGTGGTATTCTTATATATTCTGTCGAGAAAGAACTCTCCTTTGCGTTCTCTTTTGAGGCTACATGCTTAGACATACACGCAACACCAAAGCTTTTCGAGTTACAACGTGTTGTTTAAGAAAAACAAGATAATTTTTCACGATGAGGGATTTCCTTAAAACGTGGTTTTCTCACAAATTTTGACGATAGAAAATTCTCCTGTGGGTTCTCTTTTGACGCTACACGTTTAGACGTACATGCCACACCAAATCCTTTCGAGTTACAACCTGTTGTTTAGGAGATACAAGCTAATTTTGTATGATGCGTTATTTCTTCTTGTAAAGTGTTTCCAATAAGTACGTATTTGTCTTTACTCTGCAACACTGTATTTCCTTATAACCTGGTATTCTTACATATTTTTTCTAGTGAAAACTCTACTGTGTGTTCTCTTTTGAGGCTACACACTGAGACAAACACGCAACACCAAATCTTTTCGAGTTACAACGTGTTGTTTAGGAAAAACAAGATAATTTCCCACGATGCAGGATTTCCTTCATATGTGGTTTTCTGACAAATTTGACCAAAGAAAATTCTCCTGTGGGTTCTCTTTTGAGGCTACACATTTTTTACGTACATGCGACATCAAATCTTTTCGAGTTACAACGTGTTGTTTAGGAGATACAAGCTAATTTTGTATGATGCGTTATTTCTTCTCTAAAGTGTTTCCAATATGTACGTATTTGTCTTTACTCTGCAACTCTGTATTTCCTTATAACGTGGTATTCTTACATATTCTTTCGAGAAAAAACTCTCCTTTGCATTCTCTTTTGAGGCTACACGCTTAGACATACACACAACACCAAAGATTTCGAGTTACAACTTGTTGTTTAGGAAAAACAAGATAATATTGCACGATGAGGGATTTCCTTAAAACGTGGTTTTCTCACATATTTTGACGATAAAAAATTCTCCTGTCGGTTCTCTTTTGAGGCTACACGTTTAGACGTACACGGCACACCAAATATTTTCGAGTTACAACCTGTTGTTTAGGAGATACAAGCTAATTTTGTACGATTTTTTATTTCTTCTCTTAAAGTGTTTCCAATATGTACGTATTTGTCTTTACTCTGCAACACTGTATTTCCTTATAACGTGGTATTCTTACATATTCTTTCGAGAGAAAACTCTCC